>NC_068454.1:61878843-62178843 GCF_023373465.1 Oncorhynchus keta
AACCTAGGCAACTTCAAGACACGACCTGGTTAAACTGTTTTAAGTTATGTACAAACGCCTGCCACGTGGGAAAACACCCACATTAAACCCCCCACCAAGACAACTCTACTTTGTCTTCAGTCATGGCCGTTGCATGTAATGACCAAGTCGCTAAACAAAGCCAAATCAGAAATTGAACCTTTAATAGTAGCCCCAAAATGGGGTCTGTTTGCTTAACGAGGTTCTGATTACGTCTATGTAAAGGGTTGGCAGAGGTCACAAATTCTGAAATATCGGTCATTCCAGACCTGTGCATCCATCTTAGCAGTAGGCCTACCAGTTTATGACTGCCTTGTGGATACTTGATACTCCCCCTGTGCACTACCACAGGCTATGCAGATTTATCATGAAAGAGTGCCTGGTACAGCTGGACCTAATTTATTGTCCAGGCTTGATGGAAGTTCCTCCACCCAGAATCTAATGGAGTAGCTGGCCAGAGATTCTGGGTTGCTGACATTTAACTTTGTACTAACCTGTTAGCCCAAGTCAGATTAGCACAGCATTGACTGTGCTTACACTCAACTCTCGTTTCTCCTAAATCACTTGCAGTAGGCCTGTTCTTCACATGCTTGAATTAGACTTCTCAGTCTCGTGGAAGTCTCTGTTTTGGAAGATATTGTGTTGCTGGCTTCTGCTTATCTCACTAGTGTAAACACTAACCTACCTCCAGGGCTAGAAGTACTTGTCCACTCAACTCAACACCTATCTCTTTTGAATTCTGAGTATACTCACACAGCCTCTTGTCAACAGTGCCTTCTGAAAGTATTCAGACCCCTTTTTCCACGTTTTGTTACGTTAAAGTCTTATTCTAAAATTGATTAAAAAATAAATAAAATCCTCAGCAATCTACTGAAAATACCCAATGATGACAAAGTGAAAACAGGTTTTTAGAATCCTTTATATATGTAAATATTCAGACCCTTTGCTATGAGACTCAAAATTGAGCTCAGGTGCATCCTGTTTCCATTGATCATCAGTCCACCTGTGATAAATTGTATTGATTCTTAAATGGAAGAAGTTTGGAACCACCAAGACTCTTCCTAGAGCTAGTTGCCCGGTCAAAGGGGAGAAGGGCCTTGGTCAGGGATTGTGACCAAGAATCCGATGGTCATTCTGACAGAGCTCCAGAGTTCCTCTGTGCAGATGGGAAAACCTTCCAGAAGGACAACCATCTCTGTAGCCCTCCACAAATCAGGCCTTTATGGTAGTGACCAGATGGAAGCCACCCTGCTCTAAAAGGAACATGAAAACCTGCTTTGAGTTTGCCAAAAGGCACCTAAAGACTCTCAGACCATGAGAAACAACATTCTCTGGTTTGATGAAAC
This sequence comes from Oncorhynchus keta, assembly GCF_023373465.1. Taxonomy (NCBI): domain Eukaryota; kingdom Metazoa; phylum Chordata; class Actinopteri; order Salmoniformes; family Salmonidae; genus Oncorhynchus; species Oncorhynchus keta. The sequence continues at coordinate 61,880,208 of NC_068454.1, forward strand.
CAAGATTGAATTCTTTGTCCTGAATGCCAAGCGTCACGTCTGGAGGAAACATTGCACCATCCCTACAGTGCATCATGGATATCCCCATGCTGTGGGGATATTTTTCCAGTGGCATTGACTGGGAGATCGAGTTGGAAGGTTCACCTTCCAACAGGACAACAACCCTAAGCACACAGCCAAGACAATGCAGAAGTGACTTGAGTAGCCAGAGCCCGGACTTGAACTCGGTCAACATCTCTGGAGAGAGCTGAAAATAGCTGTGCAGCAACTCTCCCCAATTCAACCTGAACGCTTGAGAGGATCTGCAGAGAAGAGTGTTAGATACTCCCAAAATACATGTGTGCCAAGCTTGTAGTGTCATACCAAGAAGACTCAGTGCTGTAATCACTGCCAAAAGTGCTGAGTAAAGGGTCTGATTACTTAATGTGTTATTTCAGTTTAATATATTTTATACATTAGCAAACATTTCTAAAAACCTGGTTTTGGTTTGTCATTATTGGGTATTGTGTGAAGATTGAGTAAAATTTACAAAATGTTTAATCGATTTTAGAATAAGGCTGTAACGTAGCAAAATGTGGAAAAGTCAAGGCGTCTGAATATTTTCCAAAGGCACTGTATAGTTTTGTTGAAGGGTAGGCTGGCCCCTATCCACAGCTCCTAGCTGTGTGTTACAGCGGCTTTGGGAAAAGATGTGAACATCAGTGAATTGCTACACCGCAAGTGTGTTTGGAGACCCTGCAGAGTCTTTTTCTCTCTTTTTTTTGTGGCCGAAATTGGAACGAGGGCACTGGAAATTCACTGGTTTAGAAAGACCTTTTGTCCTGTTGCCTTTCTTATCTTGCCTGCCAGTGTGCCTTTGTTGTAAGGAGGGGAGAGCGAGTGAGGCTGGGTCAAGAGAGCGAGAGAGGTATGGGTGTAAAAAAGAGAACTCATGATTCATCAGGTGCGGTGGTGACGAGTTCACTGAGGCATGGGTGGGGCTAGAGGACTGCAGGTAACAAGGACAGTAGTCCAGTCACAGCTTGAACTTCACTATCTCAAATCCATAACATAACATGAGAGGTGGAACATTTGACCATTTAGGAGGATAGAAGGGAAATGGGGTTTTAGACTCTAAGATGTACAGTAGGGTACCAAAGGAATTTGAATTACTGCTTTAGGCAGTGTATGCTCAAAGAGAGCATAATCTCAATTAAGATATCTATACTGAACCAAAAATATAAACGCAACATGCAAACATTTCAAAGGTTTTACAGAGTTACAGGTCATATAAGGAAATCAGTCAATTGAAAATAAATACATTTGGCCCCAGTCTATGGATTTCACATGAATGGGCAGGTGTGTAGCCATGGGGGGAGCCAGGCCCAGTCAGTCAATCAGAATTTGTTTCCCCCCACAGCCAGAAATACTCTTCATCACCTCCGTCAGGCGATCCCGCAGGTGAAGAAGCCAAATGTGGAGGTCCTGCGGTTATTAAGCTGGCTGGACATACTACCAAATTTTCTAAAACGACATGCTTATTTATGGTAGAGAAATGAACATTCAATTCTCAGGCAACAGCTCTTGTGGACATTCCTGCAGTCAGCATGCTAATTGCACGATTCCTCAACTTGAGTGTGTGGCATTATGTTCTTGATATGCCACACCTGCTGGGTGGATGGATTATCTTGGAGAAATGCTCACAAACAGTGAAGTAAACAAATTTGTGCATAAAATCTTAGAGAAATAAGGTTTTTGTATGGAACTTTTCTGGGATTTTTTTATTTCAGCCCATGAAACATGGGACCAACAGTTTGCATGTTGTGTTTTATATATTTGCTAAATGTATTATAGGTCACATTGGCACAGTGCTTACAGCCAAACACTAGGCTACCTTATGGACTGATGTTGACACTAGAAGCCCATCTTATTTCTGTCAGGGACATTTCCAGTCATCCTTGCACTTGTATTGATTGCCCTCTGCATCTCTCCTTTCAATAGCCCATCTGTAGAAAATGTATTGTTCCCCAGTCTCGATTGGGGGTCATCATTGCTATTTTCTACACTGAAAACATATCACACTTACCATAGTAAAATGACATTTTGCCTGATACAGCAATGCCTCTTTTCAGCAATGTGATTTCTATTACCCATGGAATGCTGCAGTTTTGGACTTTTTATAAACACTGGTCATTGTTTGAGACTTCCTTGTGCCCTGTAGTTTGGAGGTTCACTGACTGAGCAATGTTTATAGTCAGAATGGTTTCTTGAAGGGAAGGCTCGCCTCCAACTGAAGGCGAGTTCAATAATGTCCTTGTGTAGAGCTTTTCTGGCTTATGTCTTGCCTTAAATGTTTGCCAACTTTATAATTGAGCTGTCAAGGTTCCCTAATTCAATGCTAGTACTTTTTGCAATGAGCATTTTTCTGTGGTGCTTTTTGTAAAAGCATTCTTTATTGCCCATCGTGATAGGAGTGACGGCCAGTTAACTGAATCTGTGGCTGTGCACAATAGCACAAGTAAAGATTTGCTATTAGGAGTGTGCTGTGTAGGTAGAAAACAGAGACTCATCTGCGTCATCCCAACATGTTATCTTGTTGCCATGATTCAATGCAGATGTGATCACCCACAATAGTGGTCATGGGTGAGTGAGACATGGCCAGGCAGAAGGGTCAACTGGAAAATAATTTTCCACAGAGGTGTTGCCCTTTACAAAAACAGGCTTCCACATGGGCACTATGAAAGGGTCAGTGGGGTTATGGTCCATCTTTTCTTTTGTGTGTTAGCTGTTAAGATTACATTTAACACACTTGAATAATTTTTCCTGGCCCTATAACGTTACATTTCACAATACCTGCCTGCTGTACAAATGGATCATAATTTGATGACAGTTCAGGTTTACATTTTCATCCGTTTTTGCTTCTTTTTGATTCTATTTAGGTTTGGCTGGACGTGTAAGGCAAGTTGAAGAGTCCCCCTTGGTCCAGTGGTCTTGTCGGGGAGGGCGGATCCACTTTTTTTTTTTTTTTTTTTTCCTACCCTGATGCCGCCCTGTAAATTCATGATCACATGACCTTGGATATGGACGCAGTCCTGTCCGACTTTGTCCGTTCCACTGGAGCCGAACCAGGACTAGCCAGAGACCTGCTAGAGGGTGAGTTGCAAGGCATTCTGGGGTAAAATAGATGGTTTTATGGAAAACTGCTTGTGAGGGGTATACATTGAGCAGTGCACCTCCCAGTTAGAGCTGTTGGTTAGGTAAGCTATCATGTAAAAGGAGGAAGTTAAATCCAGAAGAGACTCAACTCTTGTTGCCTTGCAGCAGCACAAGTTGCAGGTAAGAATATGGGTTCAAAATGTAATGCACTGCAGTAGCTATACGGTGGTGAGAGACTAGACGTGCTCAAAATTCAAGTATTTACTCAAGCAATGGAATGTGTCAGTGGCCTTTACATAACAGTCGCTATGGTTCTGACATGGTAAATATTCATACTAATGACTGTTGAGTGGATCTGACTTTTATAGAATGCGTTGGCTTTTTCGGTCAGGTTTGACTTGTCCTTTCCATTTGCAGGGAAGAACTGGGATCTCACCGCTGCCCTCAGTGACTTTGAACAGCTGCGACAAGTGCATGCTGGGAACCTGTCGTACTCTTTTGCTGAGGAGAGGACGTACCCAGGCCCGGAGAAGGAGATGGCCAGAGTGGGGCGCCCCCTTCTTCACCGTCAAGAGGAGGTGCTGCAAGGTGAAAACAGTGGTAAGTAAAACAAATATATATTTTGGGCATAATGTCACTTATTTACAACCACTTATCTGTTGTCCTCTTGTTCTCCTCATTGTGATAAAGTAGAACCCTCTCCTTTTGTTTTGTTAGTTCACTTTTTATTTTTGTCAATTCTCTCAAGTCAGCCTTCCTTGTATACTTTCCTCTTGTCCAATTTCTCTTTCCTACCCCTTCCCACAACTAACCTAAACTCCTCTTTCTTTCTTGTGGTACCTCCCTCCGCAGCCACAGAGAAGCGTCTATCGAGAGGCATCTCCCATGCCAGCTCTACCATCGTGTCCCTGGCACGGTCACACGTCTCCAGTACGGGCAACTGTAGTAGTGAGCCCCTTCTGGACACGCCACTGTGCACATTCCAGCTGCCCGACCTCACCGTGTACCGGGATGACTTTCGTGGCTTCATCGAGAGGGACCTCATCGAGCAATCTATGATGGTGGCCCTAGAGCACTCCGGTGAGTTTAACTGCACGGGTCCCACTGCTGCCACCAATTACAAATAAATGACTTTATTAACTTCTGAGGCAATCTTGTTAATTGTGTCGTGTAGGTGACCGTCTACACCATAGCTTCTCAGTACTAGACGTGCATGCTGAATTGTTTTTTAGTGTGAATGAAACCGCGAGTGCCTGTTCTGTTTACATTAAGGCCGACTCAATTGGTGGACACGGGTGGGACCTAACTGTCAGAGTCTATTGCCATTGGCGACGAGTGGGGACGGAAACTGCCTGTTACATGCAGCGTCATTGGGTGAGTGTCATAGCCTTTCAAACAAGATCCAAATCTAACGTGTTAGGTCATACTCTCCTATGTCAATCAATGATGAGAGCTTCATTGTTAGCTGAAGTAAGCCCTTGAATAATTGTGGTACACATTATAGCTAAGCATCAGTGTCCTACTGGAGAGGCTTAGCCCAGAGCAGTTAATTAGGATCCAATTGAGGTGTAAGCATTGTAGCTAAAATGCCTTGTAATCCATCCTTAGAAATTGGGCTTTATTTGTGATATTCCTGAAGCTACAGCCCATAATGGCACACCAGGCTAATTAAGAACACAACTCCCACATCAAACAACTTGCCTTTTGCCTTGAGTAAGGTTAGGATGTAACCACTGGTTTTCCTTTCTTTGAGATGGTGTTGTTTATACTATGTGCCTGTACGGCCTTGCAGGTATGTGGGGCTTTCATGACCGTGACCTGATGCTGCGGAAGTCTCTGTATGCACTGATGGACCACGGCCAGGAGAGGGAGTCGCTGAGACGCAGGTGGAGGTGGCAGCAGACCCTGCAGAACAAAGAGGTGGGTGATTCACTAGGTTGGATCCATGTGAAACTTTGTCCAAGGGATTGTTTACAGTCCAAACTTCCATTTCAGTGTATTGAAGTGTGTGTGTGTGTGTCCACAGTCTGGTCTGGTGTACACAGAGGAGGAGTGGCAGAAGGAGTGGAATGAGCTGCTAAAACTGGCCTCCAGTGAACCTAGGATACACTACAGCACCAATGGCAGCAATGGGTAAGACCTGTCTCGGACACCTCTCGCACGCATTATTTATGTTAAGTATGTATACTATTATATTACGTTTGAGGCATGCCAAATGGAGTTATGGCCCATCATGAGCCTCTGTTTTGGAACAAAGACTAAGATGGTAAGAGGAAAATGTTATATAGTGGCTACCTATGTCACTTCCTGCGTGTTTCCTGATCTGACCCCGTTCGTTTCCTATGTGCAGGACGGAGTCATCAGAGGAGCCTGTGTACGAGAGTCTGGAGGAGTTCCATGTGTTCGTCCTGGCCCATGTCTTGAGGAGGCCCATAGTAGTGGTGGCAGACACCATGCTCAGGGACTCTGGAGGAGAGGGTAAGGTGACACATGTTGATATTACCAATTTGGCCGCCTTACATCCATAAGCTGTGCTTTATGAACTTTAGTGTTGTAACTGATTGTGATGTTTTATGCTGAATGTTGTTCTCCTCCTCCTTCCTTCCCTCGCCAGCTTTTGCCCCAATCCCATTCGGAGGGATCTATCTGCCCCTGGAGGTGCCAGCTGCCAAGTGCCATCGCTCGCCCTTAGTGCTGGCGTACGACCAGGCCCACTTCTCTGCCCTCGTCTCCATGGAGCAGAAGGACGGCTCGAAAGAGCAAGGTAATGTAATGTTTTTATCATCCTCTTAGCTACCTATTACAACAAAACCAACACGTTTCATAGTGAAGTGGACCACATGAATAGACTATACCTCACCACGGTGGAAATTAGAGGAACTGCACATCAGTCATCAGGGGTACCTGTGACATCTGATTTCTTTGTGACATTGGAAGTTTTGGTTTCAAGTAATTCCCTTGACTGACAGTTTTGTTTGTAAAGTATCACTCACTTGACACTCCGACTGAAGAGTAGCATTCTGATCTCACAACATCAGTCAAACACTCACGCAGAAGTTGGCTTGCCACTTCCAGACACAAATGAGAGAACACCTCCCTCTGACCATTTTACTCACCCTAGAAAAGCTGGTTAGCCTTCTCTTATCAAGAAGGGTTAATGACTGTAACAATAAAACATTTTTAGCCAGTCTTTACTGAAACATGTCAACTGGGTGTATGTCATTTGTAAATTCCTCAATTATTCTGCACTCTGGGTCTCTCAAACCAGAGTACTAATTGGAGTAGATTGCCAGTGTTTACGAACTCACCCCATGACCAACATCAAAGTACGCCTCCAAGACACGAATCTAGTCTTTTCAGTTGCATTCTTAATGAGGCATAGAAATTGGCCATTACGGTCCCTCTTTAATTAGTACTTTGCATCAGTTGAATGACAATTGCTGGATTGAAGAATGCTTTTAATTTTACTTTGAACATTTTTGCTCCCTCTCCCCTACAGTTGTGATCCCTCTCACTGACTCAGAACACAAAATGCTGCCTGTACACTTTGCAGTGGACCCTGGGAAGGACTGGGAATGGGGAAAGGATGACACGGACAATGTCATGTTGGCAAGGTATGATCTGACTCATTGCACTTCAAATTGGGTCTGCATTACCCCCTCCAAAAACACACACGCAGTCACTATGTCCTCGTAGGACCTAATATCCTGTATTGGCCCTTGCTCCAGATTAGAGAGATGCTCGTCAGTCAGAATGAGATTAGCTCTAAATGCCTTCTATGATTGGAACAAGGGGGAATACAGAAATAGCCTGAAATAAAAATAACTGGATATTTATTCCACAGGATTAAGATTGGCTGTTGTTTCAACTGGAATGGTGTAAAAAAATAACTTAAATGGAATTAACACAGTGCCTTCAGAAAGCATTCAAACTCCTTGACTTTTTCCATATTTTGTAGCGGAATTATGTTTTTATACATTTTTACTAATTAATAAAACAATTAAAAGTTTAAATGTCTTTGGCCAGTAAGTATTCAACCCCTTTGTTATGGCAACCCTAAATAAGTTCAGGAGGAAACATGTTGCAATAATAGTGTTTAACATGACTACCTCATCTCTGTACCCCACACATACAATTATCTTTAAGGTCTCTTAGTCGAGCAGTGAATTTCAAACACAGATTCAACCACAAAGACCAGGGACGTTTTTCAATGCCTTGCGAAGAAGAACGCCTTATGGTAGATACATTTTTTTTATATTACAAAAAAGAGGCAGACATTGAATACCCCTTGGAGCATGGTGAAGTTATTAATTACACTTTGGACGGTTTGTCAATACACCCAGTGGAAACCGCTCAGGGATTTCACTAGGAGGCCAATGGTGACTTTAAAACTGTTAAAGTTTAATGGCTGTGACAGAACTGAGGACAGATCAACAACATTGTAGTTATTCCACAATAGTGCTGAGCGATTGGTGCTTTTTTAGGTCGTTTTGGTTTGATTATATAAAAATAATCATGTCTTGATTATTTGGGTTGAATAAAACAATGAATAAAAGTTCCATGATGGTAGTGGACTGTCCATTACTGCTTATCATTTATTCACATGACTTGACATGATAATTTTTCAGTTGTGTATATTACATTTGTTTTATGGCTTTATTTCATTCGAAGTCCTCATCTCTGTAGAGCTGCTGTCTGACAAAATCCCAATTTGTTTTAGTTCTTCAAAGGCATACTTTTATGACTCCTGTATTTTCAGGTAGAGATAGAAAGCAGCTGTTGCTTCGCTAGTCCAATCACGATCAAATATTCGTGTCTCTTCTGTAGCAGGTGTAAAAGAAAGACCGGAAAAGTAGATGTGCAATGGATTATGGTCATTGTAGTTAATTACCACATTTTAAGTTCTAAAATATGTAAATATTTGTCTGCTGGAAACTACAACTCACTACTACATCGCACAGTTCAGGCTGGATCAGATTTATCTCTAGAGAAACTGCAATGTGCGCATTGAGCTCACGGGAAAAATGGATTTCAAATAATTGAACCAACAACACGATTAGTTCTTTTAAAAAACAAAAAATAACTTGTATTTAATTTCTCAGCACTACTCCCCTATACTAAACTAAATGGCAGAGTGAAAAGAAGGATGACTATATAGAATACAAATATTCCAAAACATGCATCCTGTTTACAAAAAGGCACTAAAGTAAAACTGTAAAGAAATTTACTTTATGTCCTGAATTTGAAGCATTATGTTTGGGGCAAATCCAACAACACATTACTGAGTACCGCTCTTCATATTTTCAAGCATGATGGTGGCTGCATCCTGTTATGGGTATGCTGGTATTCAGCAAGGACTATTGAGTTATTTAGGATAAAAAGAAACAGAATAGAGCTAAGCACAGGCAAAATCCTAGAGGAAAACCTGCTTCAGTTTGCTTTCCAACAGACACTGGTAGAGAAATTCACCTTTTAGCATTCACCTTTTAGCAGGACAATAACCTAAAACAATGCCAAATATACACTGGAGCTGCTTACCAAGATAACATTGAATGTCAGTTACAGTTTTGACTTAAATCAGCTTGACTATCTATGGCAAGACTTGAAAAGGGCTGTCTATCAATGATCAACAACCAACTTGACAGAGCTTGAAGAATAAACTAATAAAATGTGCAAATATTGTACAATCCAGGTGTGCAAGGCTCTTAAAGACCTAACCAGAAAGACTCACGGATGTAATCGCTGCCAAAAGTGATTCTAACATGTATTGACTCTGGTGTGAATACTTTATGGAAATAAATGAGCAAACATTTCTAAAAACGTGGGGTATACCATTTGGGTTATTGTGTGTGGATGGGTGAGATTATTTAATCCATTTTGAATTCCGGCACAAAATGTGGAATAAGTCAAGGGGTATGAATACTTTCTGAAGGCACTGTACATAGTTTGCCAAATGGATTATAGAACAATTTGTATGGGGAATTATAATTTCAGCTTTCAGCATTTCTGACACAGTATTTATCCATTATCAAAGGTTACATAGTTTCAAGTGAGCCGTTTGGGCCTCAAGACTTGAACAGATGCCATGCCATTAGCCTAGTTTGAATAACTGTCATGTTTCCAGACATCACGTATGTAGCCTAGTTCTTATTTCCCTTTCTCTAAATGATGCATGTAATATTCTGGGAAGCAGCCCTTTCTCTAAAGGTTTCACCCAACATGGTGTTACTGTTAGGGGCACGACAAGGCGATTTCACCCTCCGTTTTGAACTTTGACCTGTCTGTCTTCCTCCCTCAGTGTGACCCTGTCCCTGGAGGCAAAGCTCCAGCTGCTACACAGCTACATGACTGTCACCTGGCTGCCCCTGCCCTGTGAGGTATCTTTCGTGTTCTCATTCGCTAAGGGGGAATCCTAACTCTTAACACACTTCCCTCAGTCATGCATTGATGTCAATGGGTGACTGTGACCATTTGAGTTGTCGGTTTGGATTCAGCCCTGGTTGCAGATAATTTGTAACAATAGCATACATGAACACCCCCTCTAAATTGTTCGTGAATGTGAAGCTGTGAAGCTTAGATCATATGTTACCTACCTGGTTACGTTTTTAGCATGTTGTAATGGATGGTTAAATTGAAATGAAGAGAGAGAGATATATATATATATGCTATTTACTGTGTTACATAACTGTGTGGGTTTCTGTAATTATGTGGGTTGTAATTTTCTGTTTTGTTCTAGTCGCCAGTCATTCCCTCTGCTTCACAAACCCCATGTTGAAAACAAACCACCCATAAAATGACCTCACACTAAATGGTTTGAGGGGCCTTCCCGTGCATTCCAATCTAATGCTGGGAGTTAGAAAGAATATCAACCTCATGGCAATTTCACCGTTAACCTCTAGTGAGAAGTAGCAATAGACGGATCGCTGTTGAAGAGCTGAGGTATTCTGACTTTCCAATTAAAAACGAGGACGTTGGTGTTACAACTCTTCGGTTGTCACGGTTATGGGGCTTGGCAGAGAGGACCGTTTTGATAACTGTCCATTGTGTGAACTAGTGTCATCATTATCTTCATTGTAGGTCCCACCCTCTCCAATTATAGCATGTATATTTTCCTATAGAAATGGCAAAGAAGCTTTCTGAACCGAGTCATCTGCACCTCTCACTCCTGCTCTTAATCTCTCTGTTGCTCTCTGCATCACACACTCACACCCGCTCCCTATTTCGTTTTTATTTCTCTATAATTCATCATCGGTTTGTCTGTTCTTTCAGCAGGCACCTTTGGCTCAGCCCGAGTCCCCCACCGCCTCTGCAGGAGAGGACGCCCGCACCCCTCCCGACTCAGGAGAATCCGACAAGGAGTCGGTCAGCAGCAGCTCCAACGGTGATGCAATGACGACAGCAGGGGCTGCCAGCGCAGGTGGAGGTGTGTCGACTAAGAACAGCTCCTCCTCCTCCAGCTCGTCCAGTAACAGCTCGGCAACATTGACGACGGGTACGGGGGGAAAGGAAAAGCCCAAGAAGGAGAAAGACAAAGACAAGAAAAGGGCTGACTCTGTGGCCAACAAGCTGGGCAGCTTCGGCAAGAGCCTGGGCAGTAAGCTTAAAAAGAATGTGGGCGGGCTGATGACGGGGAAGAATGCAGGAGTCGGCGGGGCCAAGCAGGAGGGCACAGAGAAGAAGAAAAGTTCGCTGAGGGGGCGGAAGGGCAGCAAGGACAGCTCGCCTTCGGCCCACGCCTCTGAGGACTCTGGGAAGGGCTCGCCGTCGTCGGGCAGTGAGCGTCAGAATGGCACGGGCGGTGGCAGCAGCGAGAGTGACCCGTATAAGTACAGTGCTGACGTGAAGGCGAGCCTGAGCATCCTGCGGGCGGCCATGCAGGGCGAGAGGAAGTTCATCTTCGCTGGCCTGCTCATCACCAGCAACCGCCAGCCCTTCCAGGAGGAGATGATCCAGCGCTACCTGTCTGACGCTGAGGAGCGCTTCCGGGTAGAGCAGGAGCAGCAGCGGAGAGAGGCAGAGCGGAAAGGAAGCACCAACGGCATCCAGCAGCCCAAGAAGGAGGCAACGACAGGCACAGAGGTGGGGTACCGCACCTATGAACCGAAAGAGGAGCTGGCTGAGAGCTCACCGCCCAACTTCAGCCACCTCAAGTCGTCCTCATTCAACCCCTCACTCTACTCCGGCGTGGTGCCCATCCCCCGGCCAACCTTCATGGACCAGCCGCCCTCCCCGGCCCCACTCACTCAGCACCCACACATGCACGGTTACATGGAGACGCGGCGCCAGCTTGCAGGTGGCTCCCCAGCCTCGTCTTATCCCGGGCTGCCTTCCTATGCCACCCTCCCCCGCCACTGCCCCATGGCGCAGGGCCCCCCTCACCCCCAGTACAACCCCCCGCAGGCACCGGTACCCCTCAGCCCCTTTCGCCTCATCCCCTCTTTCGCACCCTCATACCTCCCTGAGCACGACCCTCCAGACTACCCCACCCCAGAGCCTGTAGGCGGGGGCTACACTAACGGATTCCGGGACTTGCGCGCTGCCCTGGATGTTCCTCGCAGCGGGCCTCTCCCGGTCAGACACTACTCCCTGGGCAGCGCCGGAGGCCTGTCCAGCCGCTGCCGGACGCCCAGCTGCAACTACTACGGACACCCCGAGACGGGCAACTACTGCTCCTGCTGCTACCGAGAGGAGCTGAAGAGGAGGGAGACGGAGCCAGCCATCCACAGGTTCTGAACAAACGGACTGACCAGAACTGGCTTTGTGGCCACCAACCACAAGGAAACTGATGGATGAGGTTTCTTGCTATAGGACAATACAGAGCCTGGCCCTCTTATCGCATCACTTCCTTCTCTAAAGGCAACACTGTGTGTGGAGAGCATCCTGGACAGGATCAGTGCAGTGACTTCAGAGACTAGAGAGAAATGGGCTGTGGCGAGCGTTAGACAATAGGACTGTGCACATCTCTTACATTTGTTGTGGCTCTTATGCAGGCTGTATGTGTGTATGTGTGTGTGTGTGTGTGAGAGAACTGCAGGCTCTCCTCCACTTTGTCCCCTTGTCGCCTTGCAGCTGTCTCCTCCTGGTGGAGAGAATGTATACGGCAGGCGATACACGCACACTGACATTCACATTACACACACAAACTAACACTGCACAAGCACAACCAGAAACTCGTTGATTATCACTCTCTTCTCCATATGTGGAGACGACCTATATTTGGCCCTGTAAATTGGTGTTATTTTAACATACGAATCAACCTTTCAATGTCTTGTTAGTCTTTTCAACCAGAGGGTTAGAGATGTATGCAGACGGACTAGCTTAGGGCATTAGTGTTACCGGGTGCTCATGTATGACTTGGGAATGAACAGTGCTCTTTCCCGATGAGTAGTTGGGTTTCTTTTGCGTTGGTCCTCGCTCTTGTAATGCAAATTGAAACTACAGTATTATGTTACAGTGGTTGCTGTTCTGGCTTCAATGGTGCTGCTAATGTTCCAGAATGCAACAGACCTCTATTCAAGTTCATCTCAAATATAACAAGCAAAACAGATAGTCCTATCCACCCTTAAGATGCCTTTTATGGCAAAGTCGCCATCCAATCTAAATTCACCACTGTGTCCAGATGTCAGTCAAGTCCATTTTTATACATCTACAATTTTTAGATGTCTCCCAGTATCAATTATAGAACATACATGGTGGAGTACTGTGGTAGATATTCCCGAATGGCTAATATACAGTTTTTAACAAGGTTGCTAGACTCTTACTGTTCCTGGCTTGTTTTTGTCATTTTATATCCATCATGAAAATGAGGCATTTCAATAATATGCTGGTACATTTAGGGTCATCCAACACTACTAAACCGGCATTCAAAACCAACTCCCCTCGCATTTTCAGCTCAAGACCTCAAGGTAATCAGTACATGCTAAACTGACGAACGTTCACATTTTGGTTGAAAAAGACACTGTCCATTGTAACATTGTAACTCTGCTTCTCTTGTGGCTGAGAAAGGTAACAGGTATTTTATGGAATCTTGTCCATAGGGCTGTGTTACTTTAGTCTAAATATTAATAACTTTTCGTGAATACATACTTATGGCAAACCCCAAATTCCTGACATGGACACCCCATTGATACGATTAAAAACAAGTTGGATTATTTAACCCAACTCCCATTCAAGTCCTAATTGTGGGCATTGTGTTGATTCCAAACAAGTGACTGACCCCCGTCGCTTAACCTCTCTGCACAAATTCAAGCACTTTCCTATTTTGTTACTGTTTTGAAGGTATCTGACTGTTATGTTGTCCTTAGGTCATGTCAGAACTGTAGACACTGCACTTCTACTTGCAGGAAGGCAGATGCATGGGCTAGAACCCCTTGGCTAAGGATTCAGTTACCATGGGAACAGCTTTTTGGTGCCAGTGTTGTGGTTTAACTCTATTTCCTAGTTGCCTTTTTCAGTCTCTTGTCCTTGTGGCATTACAATCTTGTATGTTTTACAAAATGTGCATCAGGTGTACAATACTCGTTTTTGCTGCAGTTTCTCTTCTGGTATTTTTGTACCCTACTCAGTATAAAGCCCCTGTTTTTAAATATTTTCATTTTGCACCCAGACATGGAGTCATTTCCGAAGATCATAACAAAGTGATTTAGAGATCAAATGTAAAATATATATATATAAATATATATAAATACAAATTCTGGAGTTTGGAACATATCACATTTTTTAGATACCGTTTTGGTCTCGTGTTACACTCAATGATTTGCAGATTAGGAATTGATTTGTTTTTCTCATCACCAATGTATTAACACTTTCTCATCCAAGCCGTGTTATTACCAATGAGCCATGTAAAATCATGAGGAAGACTAATCTTCCTGACTCTATAAACGTCTTTTCACTTGAAGCACAATAGCGAGAGAATATCTGTATGCAATTCACTGCCTTGCCCAATTGATGGCGCTCTTGTATTTGTATTCAATGTTCCTGGAAGTTTCCATGCTCGACTTAACCAAAAATACAAAAGAGAAACATTTATGGGTACTAAGATTTGAGTTTATTTAAAAAAAAAAAACATTTGCCAAGGGTATGAGGGACTCTTCTCTCTTTTTAAGTAACATTTGTCTTTTGAGAGGCAGTTCAAACATGCGGCTCAAAATAGTCACCCTTCAAGGGAATGCTCCATGACTTCGAGGTGGCATGTGCATCTTGAATTGGAACCAACCATTCCCCACAATACCATTAAGCTATATCCCAAACAATATTTCTGTGTGACGGGGGGGGTGTTTGTGCGCTTACGCTGTATGAAACCATTTTGCAACAAAAAATTGCAGCTCATAAGGCGCAAACAGGTCATCTTTAATGAAAAGATGATGGCTAACTAAGAAATGGGTGTATGCGTGCTTTCTCCTCTCCTTCCAATGTAATATTTGCTTACATCAACATTTTTTTTTTTTTTAAGAATTGGATGGCTTACAGACAACATCTTGAACATTTGACTTAGACTGCAAACATTTTTGTATAAAAAACAAATGACTGAGGTTGTATATGTTCAAGTTATTTTTGTAAACCCAAAGTTTTACAATATTTTTTAAAGATCTATATTGACGGATGCTAAAATTAGTGGAAGATAAGCTTATAACCAGGGTTTATGGAGGAGTCAGTATTCACCAAAATGGACAGTTTGGCTGTCAAGGTTGATCACAAAAGAGCCTCCTAAACTCAAAGATTTCTCATTAGCAAACTAGTTTCCTTCGTGCTGTCCTGACGATATGATTTGAGAATATATATTTATAGTGAGAATCTTTAAAAAAAAAAAAAATTCCCAGAAGCTTCCCCTTGGAATGTTTAGTTGAGAAACGTTTAGTATGTTCTTTCTTACGTGTCAAGCAGACTGGCTTTTATTTGTTTGTTTTTATTTGAATTTTAAGTTTTCTTTTTTTTCTCACCACCAATCCATGCAATGCTAACACATTACAGCAATGATTCAATAGTTGATTGTTGGTGTTTTCAACCTATACTCTTACTGCAATCCCTCTCTCAGAATAAGATGGCTTTGAATTTGTTTTACTAAGTAACTGACCCATTATTTTTCTATTGTACATTTTCTCTCATTTCTATGGGACAGAATAGTCATCAGCAACATGAACATGGGATACTTTAGTTGCATGGGACTGGAATTGTTGCATGTAAATGACTATCCATTTAACCAAATGTGTGCATTATTTTCAGCTGATTTGGGCAGTCCTGGTTTTGTGACCAGTTTTTTTTTTATTTTTATTTTTTAAATCTTTTCATGTTTGGAGAGGAGAGGCTGTGACAGTGCAATCTGGATGGAAAGAACATCTGATTTAATTTTTACATTTTTTTTTTGTTGCACTGTTTGAATAAATTCTCATTGTATTTCAACAACATGGTGGCAAATCTAAAAGTTTTACTCTGTTTCTGACTTTTTTTGGGGGGGGGGTTTACAAATGTATGGTAGGTATTCCAGAGATGTACAGAAAAGGGATTCTGTTTTTCAATGTGCTCGTTGGATGAAAGGTGAGAATTGGTATTATCTTGATCTAAGTATGATGTAATTGTGACACCATTGATTTATAATCTTTCGTAGCCAGATGATGTAAACATAAATAGTACCGTAGTCCAGTACATTTATCGATCATCTGACCAAATGACACCAGATTTTAGTTCTGGGTTAACTGAGATTACATTGTAGATGAATCGATGTACAAATTGACTCTAACATCTAATGCCAGCCAGTGGATATGAATGTAAAACTATTGGATTTTATTGTCCAATTATCAATTGTGTTGAAACACTCAAATCAACCATGCAAGAGAGACTTAACAGCAAAAGCTGTTTTTACATATTAGAAACAACTTATCACAGCGTTACACATTAGAAGTAACTTTCACCCAGATGATGCAGCCGACACTGTCTGAAGCTGTTCTGTATTAGAGAAATTGGAGACCCTTATTTAATATTGAATAGGGTCCCATGTGGTCGAACGAGGTTTGGATTTATAGCTCGATCACAAGGACACTGTCTCCCCACCTGGCTGTTAGGAGGGACAGACTGTACTTCATCCATTTGGAATTTCTATTTGCTCATCGAAAGGAATTTATGCAGTACTTTCCCACTGGAATATTCTTCCAATAGCATCTGTCTGCATTACTGCAGTACTACCTTTCTACATTGTCAGTTCCGATGACAGAGCAGCCATTTATCAAAGGGTCAACTGCAGGTACTGTATCACTCATCCATCACTTGCCTTTGTTAATACTAATAAGACTAACGCCTACAATTGGGTACCTTTTAAAAATACATTTGGGCTTTTATTTTGTATGTAGTTGTATGCTGGTTGAAACTACTGGTAATTTATGTAGATTTTGAAGTATTTTTTTTTATTGCTTCTGTGCTCTATAAGCTTAGTCATCCTCTTGGCTTTTTCTTATGTTTACATCGTTGCTTCCATTCTTGTTTGAAATTCTCAAGGTAGGCGAGAAGTTGAACACTTAGTGACAATGCCATTTTACAGAATACTACAAATGCAGCATCCAACTCATTCTGCATTAGTGACATGGGTATAATGATTTACAACTATTTTACAAGCATGTATGATCCTGTAAAATGTTATAATGCGGCTGATGTGAAGTATCTATATGAGTTAATGGGACTAGACTGATTGTCTATGATATCACGTTTTTATTTCAGGTGGTTTTTGAAATTTCAGCGAATCAGTTTGTCAATTACAAATGACAATGTAGCATTGGAGGCAAAACACTTGTATTTAGAAATATATGTGCATCTGTGTATAGGCCTGTATTCAACAACCTATTAATTGGCCCATTTGAACCATCACCATTTCCATAAAACTAGGCTTACTTCAAAAGCTCTACATACGGTCACCTTTCCTAAACCCCAAATTCAAAATGTCACCACTGCGTTCTTCATAGTCCTGAAGAACTGAACTGCTTTAGTCCCAGTGCTCTTGACACCTCATTCAACTAACCAAGACCTTAATTACCTGAATAAGGTGTGATAGTGCAGGAAGGAACCGAACATGCACACCTTGTGGCTTAATTTGCAGGACCATTAGTGAAGAACAAACTACTGGTAAAACAAAAAAAATGATTTCTATGAGATGCTTTTTGCACTGCTGGCCCTTTAAGAGGCTCTACTGCACTTGCTTTTTTTCACTGGTGTGTGTCGTTTTAACTATGGTGAGGGGAAACAACAAATGGAACGCAAACGGGACAAGCAGAGGTATACATTTCATCCCCTTACCAGTGACTGACAACCTATAAGCAAATATTCCTGACAGGCGGTACATTTATGCGGGGCGTGCTCTACACAGTAGCGTACAGACATGGATGCTTTCGCCAATGATAAACGTGAAAGAAACTAAATTAGTTTGTCATTCAGAGACCACCTCTGTTATCGAAACCGGTGATGCATGGACTCGCTGACGTTCGAAGAAAGTGGACCGTTTCTTATGTTTTCCTGAAAAAGACATGGAGCGATTAAAGGCATTTTTTCTTCTCGCCATCGGAAAAAAACGTAAATGAACTATAAGTCTGATAGCTTACTTTCTGTAGTTCGTCCCGAGAGAGTTGGATATTGGACGTCAAAATGTTAACGGGATCCAAAACCACGTTCAAAGTGAGACAAATGGTTCCAGATATGAAGGTAGGCTTTCGACGCAATGTTTTAATATTCTGTTTAATTTTCTTCATATCCTGAAATGTAGCTTGCCCTGGCTTAACTTTTTAGGTACCAATGAGAATAATAAACTGAAATACTTTGTTCGATTATTGGTGGACTATATACACAGAGGTAGAGTGTAGATTCCACCTAGATATTTTGCTGTGTTCAGAATGGTTAGTTACATTGTCGAATTAGTTGGACACATTGTATCGAATTCTATGAAACATTTTAAGACGGTATTACTTGTGGAAACAGTTTCATGGTTTGATAACCTACATTCCACAGACAGAAGGCCTTTTATTCTTACTGTCTGGGACTGCGGGAGTTGTTTTCCTTTTACGTAGCAACAAATACAAGCTGTTCATCGTAGCATTCTTTGTTTTATGTACAATGTTTCTATACGGTAGAGGCAGGCAGCACGTGTGCACTGAGTTTTGCCTGCTTGGATTGTATGAATTATTATCCATACCAAATGATGGCATGTGCTATGAATGTCCATATGGTTTATGTATTTAGATAATTTTTTTTTTTTTTTTTTTTTGGAGCTGGACTAAACCAAAACTTAAACACTGCAGGCACATAGTGTACAGTTGCATACTGTACAGTATTATATGAGAATAATGAGATGTGGGAATATGAATTGACTTCAGCAAGTGCGATTAGGCTATATATTTAAGACCCTGGATCATCACGCATAGAGCGATGCCTGTTTTCTTAAACCACTCATAACTACTCTTCAGCAGCACCTCATGTGATTCTAAGCTTGGGTGGCCAGGAAGCAATCATCCAGGAAGCTGCTATCATCACACAGTGTATCACTAAAGGTGTATGTGTATGTAACTGCAGAGAGCCCTGTGGTTTCTTAACATTCATTTCTGAGATCTTTCATGTGTTGTGGCCTTGAATTTTTTGTTGTTGCACACTACACATTGTGGTGTAGCTCTGGATGGGTCTGTCTACACTGTTGATGCCTTCAACTCTGTTATACCACCACAGAGGGATCAACCTTTTACCTACAGTATGTCAGTCAACGTGCTTTGTCACGCCCGTCTTTGGAGAAGTCTTTGTAAATCTGCATTGCTGCCTCCTTTACAAGAGAGACAACAGTTTTGGACGTCATTAAATGGAAGACTGTGTCTATGTGAGCACATTCTGGGTGAGGGACATGTCTATAAGCCCAATACAATTAAAACCAATTTAAATCAAAGAACCTTGGGGAAAATTGGTGGACTGATTATTACAGTGATGGTTTATGTCATAGCCTAGATATTCTTTCGAATTGTAAATGTTATGCTCGTGCGCCCTGTGCTGCTTAGATCTTCCTCCGTGGTTATTTTGAGAAGCCGCAGGGGGAAACTATAAAAGATGCCTCAACTCCACCCTCAGGCATTTCTGCTCACATGGAGTGGTGGTGATTAGTGCAACATCTGACCGTTGCCATGGAAACGACAGCCTGAGGAGCAGGATGTTTTGAATTTGATTATGAATATAAGTGCCTAACAGAGACGGCAGTTTATTTTAGCCATCTTAAATAGAAGTTTGCAATGTGGCTGTAGAGAAACACATGGTGATGTCCTGAAAATTATACACCTCCACATTCTGGTTTCACTTCCACTAACGTGTTGAGGTTTAGAAACGCACTGAATAGAAATGAGGAATGAGTTGTCTATGGACCTGAAACCTTTGTCGCTCTCATTTTGTATTTA
This sequence comes from Oncorhynchus keta, assembly GCF_023373465.1. NCBI lineage: Eukaryota > Metazoa > Chordata > Actinopteri > Salmoniformes > Salmonidae > Oncorhynchus > Oncorhynchus keta. The sequence goes on from NC_068454.1 coordinate 61,899,749, forward strand.
GTAAGTAGGCTACAGCACCCCAATACTGAACTAAATTACATTTGTGGAATAGTGTTGTAACTCTTGTGTCTATGTAGGCTATTTACAGTAATACCAAATTAGTTACCATTGAGAAATTACATAAGGTTAAGAAAAGTTCTGCCATTCATTTCACATCACATGCAGACTGATTGGGTTATAAGGAGGTTTGCATGTTACTTTTCATAATTACACTCCAGGCTGGTTGTTTTCCCACACTCTGTCTTTCCCCTCCCCTGAATTGTTCACATGCTGGCTCCTCAGCTAGCTAGAACATACGTCTATGGGCTGGAATCTGGAAGCAGTCAGTCAGCCACACAACACAATGCAAGTGCCACAGTAGTGAAAATGTAAGAGGCGGGCTCAGCTCTATTCAGAGTGGCTGGAGATCCAGGAGGGCTCATAAAAGAGAGCCAAAATGGTATTCACACACACCCAGTCCCATAGGACCAAGACCTCAGATCCTGAAACAAGCTATGGAACTGGCGGTGCTTCCCATGCAGAAACTGAACAAAAACAAAGCCGCCTCTCATTAGTAAACAAGATGTAGGCTTGTTTTCAAGGGTTTATTGATCGTCCATTGGGTGATTATTAACCGATACTGCTATCCCCCAGGGAAAGCGTAAAACAAGGATAGTAGCCTATTTCTGTCCATTTTAAGTGTCTAGATTGTTTTGGGCAACACCCAATGTGGGAGTTGTATGTTTATGAGTTGCTAGAGTCACACATTTTTGTTAAACAAGAAGCACATTTAGAACATGAGTTATTGAAACCTGTCCTGTTTTTACAGTCTACAAATAGACATACTTAAGCAACGTACTGACACATGCACAGTGACAAAGAAGCTAGAAATATGTATCGACAGATACACCCTCTGACACACACGTGCCACACACACACCCTCTGATTTAACTTTGAACCTTACTTTCACAGCGAGTGCATCACTGAGTATACAAACAGTTTACTTCGGACTAGATTATACACAGTTGAATGGAGAGGGATTTCGAAGAGGATTTGAATACAAAATGTCCCACCATGAACAACTCATTTCGACTATGGTTAAGGGCAGTTAACGAGTGATTGTTGCAGACCAAGTCTATACGGAGGTCGTTATAATGATATAAGGCCAAGACACCATCGGCATTACAGTGAGGGGGGAAAAGTATTTGATCCCCTGCTGATTTTGTACGTTTGCCCACTGACAAAGAAATTATCAGTCTATAATTTTAATGGTAGGTTTATTTGAACAGTGAGAGACACAATAACAACAACAAAATGTTATAAATTGATTTGCATTTTAATGAGGGAAATAGGTATTTGACCCCCTGCAAAACATGACTTAGTACTTGGTGGCAAAACCCTTGTTGGCAATCACAGAGGTCCGGCATTTCTTGTAGTTGGCCACCAGGTTTGCACACATCTCAGGAGTGATTTTGTCCCACTCCTCTTTGCAGATCTTCTCCAAGTCATTAAGGTTTCAAGGCTGACATTTGGCAACTTGAACTTTCAGCTCCCTCCACAGATTTTCTATGGGATTAAGGTCTGGAGACTGGCTAGGCCACTCCCGGACCTTAATGTGCTTCTTCTCGAGCCACTCCTTTATTGCCTTGGCTGTTTGTTTTGGGTCATTGTCATGCTGGAATACCCATCCACAACCCATTTTCAATGCCCTGGCTGAGGGAAGGAGGTTCTCACCCAAGATTTGACGGTACATGGCCCCGTCCATCGCCCCTTTGATGCGGTGAAGTTGTCCTGTCACCTTAGCAGAAAAACACCCGCAAAGCATAATGTTTCCACCTCCATGTTTGACGGTGGGGATGGTGTTCTTGGGGTCATAGGCAGCATTCCTCCTCCTCCAAACACGGTGAGTTGAGTTGATGCCAAAGTACTCCATTTTGGTCTCATCTGACCACAACACTTTCACCCAGTTGTCCGCTGGCAAACTTCAGACGGGCATGTATATGTGCTTTCTTGAGCAGGGTGACCTTGCGGGCACTGCAGGATTTCAGTCCTTCACGGCGTAGTGTGTTACCAATTGTTTTCTTGGTGACTATGGTCCCAGCTGCCTTGAGATCATTGACAAGATCCTCCCATGTAGTTCTGGGCTGATTCCTCACCGTTCTCATGATCGTTGCAACTCCACGAGGTGAGATCTTGCATGGAGCCCCAGGCCGAGGGAGATTGACAGTTTGTGTTTCTTCCATTTGCCTATAATCGCACCAACTGTTGTCACCTACTCACCAAGATGCTTGGCGATGGTCTTGTAGCCCATTCCAGCCTTGTGTAGGTCTACAATCTGGTCCTTGACATCCTTGGAGAGCTCTTTGGTCTTCGCCATGGTGGAGAGTTTGTAATCTGATTGATTGATTGCTTCTGTGGACAGGTGTCTTTTATACAGGTAACAAACTGAGATTAGGAGCACTCCCTTTAAGAGTGTGCTCCTAATCTCAGCTCGTTACCTGTAGAAAAGACACCTGGGAGCCACAAATCTTTCTGGTTGAGAGGGGGTCAAATACTTATTTCCCTCATTAAAATGCAAATCAATTTATAACATTTTTGACATGCGTTTTTCTGCATTTTTGTTGTTATCCTGTCTCTCACGGTTCAAATAAACCTACCATTAAAATTATAGACTCATAATTTCTTCGTCAGTGGGCAAACGTACAAAATCAGCAGGGGATCAAATACTTTTTTCCCTCACTGTACTACAAATAGTCCCTCTTACTTCATTTATATGGAGGGTAGTGGGCACATTAGATTCCACAGGGAGAGTTATAGTACTGCTTCTGCAGGCTGTAGAGTAAGATAGTGGTTCAAAGCTGCATTTTAAGCAGGGCAAGTGGATAATGGCATATGAATTCACGATTCATTAAAAACATTCATATTTTCTCCTATATGTTTAAATCACTTTCCTTCCTTTTGTTTTGTACATTCCGAGGGTGGAATTCTCAGTAGTCTATTCCATTGTGGGTTCTCTTTCGTTGTTTTGTCTTTGGGGTTTTGTTCTCTCTGTATAATAAAGTGTGTGATATGACTATGTTGTAGGAAATGTATTGCACTGTCGTAGATGCTCCTTGAAAGCAGAAGAAAGAGGCGGCATTAAAGCAAAGCCACGACTCACGGCTAGACAGAAACAGTTTTGGGTTTCAGGACAACTTTTGTCTGGTTTATGTTTCGTTTATGTTTTGGAGTTGCTCCAAATGGGGCAAGAGGTAAAAACACTTCAAAGTGAATCCGTGATTAGAGAAAAGACACCGCATCCTTGTTTATATTTTTAGAGCCCCTACGACAATGCCATAAACCTGCTTATTGATGTGAGGAAATTGACAATACCACATAAACTGACAGGCTAACCTCCCTCTACAGCAGCACCGCATGTTAAAACAATGTGTTGTAATGATCTAACTAGTAAAAATGTAACTACCAGAGCTACACACAGGCCCCTTGTTGTGCTTGTTGGCGAGGGACGTTGTTCAACCCTACAGTGTGAGGTTTATGTGGTGTTGGACTGCCACTTTCCTCCCTCCGGTAAAGTTTGGTCTATTTCAGGGCAGAGGAGGTATGTTCTCCTCTGTAGAAGAAGTCTGGTCGCAGTAGCAAGGGGAAGCCATGAGCAATGGAAACTGCAATGGGCCTTGGCTGCACTCCCTGAGGAGAAAGGGAGGGAGGGAAGGAGTTGATTGAATAGTACACACGCAGAAGCCAGATACTTAAGGCAGAGTCAAGGAGTGAAACATCAGCAGAAACAGAGCCTGGACATGTGGTTATTCATTTTGGGGGGTGAATTGGATTTGGGACTCTAATTTGGGATTTTTCCTCACCTTCACTGATTTAGGGTTCCAATCATTTTAAACTAGACAACTTCACCTCGCCCTTCTCTCCTATTGGGGCGGCAAGGTAGCCTAGTGGTTAGAGCATGGAACGGAAAGGTTGCAAGTTCAAATCCCAGAGCTGACAAAGTACAAATCTGTTGTTCTGCCCCTAAACAAGGCAGTTAACCCACTGTTCCTAGACCCTCGTTGAAAATAAGAATTTGTTCTTAACTGACTTGCCTAGTGCAGTTCCTCTTCCTGTTATGACACATTTTGTTGTAGTTTATTTGATGGGCTCTATTCTTCCTCAGCCTCCAATGTAGTTTTAGCTGGTGGAGCAGTTTGGAGAATTTCTGCTGTTGGAATCCAAATATGTTTACTGAACTTTCGGAATATAACACAACCCCAAGGCACAGACACAGCGTTTGTTAATATTGGTTGATACAAGGAACTGAGTTTCAGATAAAAAAATAAAATAAAACAAGATCTAAATATCTAAATAAGTTCTGAAAAAGAGCAAGGAATGCAGAATGTTTTAGTTATAAACGGGGAATTGGTGCTGAAACAATGGATAAACATATGGCTTGAAAAGCCAGAAGAAAACAAAAATGAACAATGATCTGCTGGCAAGCAGAAACCAAGAACCTTGTAAAGTTTTAGTGTTCTCCCTTGTAATTTAAAAACAGGCTTGTTTTTCCACCATTCCCTTCTGCTAACTCAGGTCTTGGGAGGAGGATTGAGTCAATAAAATTGGTGTTACAATAACCCTGTCCAGGATGTCTTGGTATGACCCAGGACTTCATCTTCTGTTTTGAGAAAGTAAGGATTGTTAGCTCGTTTCTGAGGTATTTGTTAGGGGGGGTTGGTAGTTTGGGGTTGGGGTTTCTCTCACACTAACTGCAGCCAATGAATTTGGAAAATTGATTAACCACATGACTTCACTTGAGAATTGGCACTTGCTTTCCGAGGCAAGAATTTAAAAGCTGTGAGATTTGATGATGGGAAAGGACCTGAAAACCAAATGATGCTAGCATCATGCTAATGTTAGTGGAGTGCTCGTGAGTTTAGGCCTCTTGATATGGTCGGTTGGGCATATGCGTTTCACAGACAAGGCAAACAGCTACGCTATGAATGAGTGGAACTTACAACCTTTTGATGGAGCAACGGTTATCTTTGTTTTAACGCTCTCGTGAGGTTTTAGCCACTGTCAATCTAAAGTTAACCAGAAGAGTGCCATACGTTTTCATTAGCATGTTAGCACGCAGTTCACTTCACCACTACATTGTGTGTGTCACAAGAGTTATAGTAGCCTAAGAGTATTTGTCACACATTATAGTAAGTTGTTTTTAGTTCGTTCTACCAAGAAATATGTGACTAAACTGCCGCAAAAATGTAACATGATTGTGAATAGCGGCCTTGTAGGCAGTGAAGAATTGCTGAGTGAGCAGTCAGTACCATAAAGATTCATTGTATACTTTGACCTCAGTCCAAAGCAATCTCCATGTTTCTATACTGGACCGCCTGAGTGGTCATTACCAGAACAAACAGTTCCTTTTTCAATGCCTAGGCCTATGTCTTGTGCATTGTGTGATTTCTACGCTGTGTAAATGGTCTTCTGTGGGGGGTGGGAGCTCAGGCTAAATGGGCCCATATGTTCTAGCCAGTAGTCTGGTAATAGCAACCTGTGGGATTGGATTATGCCGCTAGCAGAACAGCCTGGAGTACTTCGAGACTGCATCAAATCATACAGTACAGAGCAAAACAACTAATAAAACATGGAAGCTGAGAGTCAACATGGAGCATTGTGGGATTGGCTATGGTTTTGGGGAATGTGGTCAATAAGAAGATCTTGAGTTGAAGCAAAATCACATGAGTGTTTGTTCTCTAATTATTTTTTGAAAGGTTGCAGTAATAACACCAGGTCTGTTTTCTGTCCCCCCCGCAGGAGAGGATGCTGAGTCACAGTGGTGTCAATGCACGGGGGAGAGATGTGTTTGGACTGCGCTGCTTACCAGGTAAGTCCCAGACTGCAGAGCGCTGATGAATATGATGCTATTTCCATGTCAGAAATACAGTAGCCATACGCATATCATAACATGTGGGTCTGAAAACACAGTGTCAGCCACATCTCTTTAGGCAAGTCCATCTTTTGAAACTGCACCCATCTATATCTCTTGTTTTCTTACTAAATCCTAGTGCTAAGCTACTGTAATGTAGCCTCTGTGAGAACAGTGTGTCTGTGTGCTGTGGAGAGCAGTGCTGTAGGCCTCTGCCCCTGGTCATAATCTCAGTTTCAGCAGCACGCCGCGCGGCATGAGCTTTCCAACAGGAATGTTGGCAGGCCAGGGACCCTCCAGAGCCATGCTAATCTCTACCGTTTCATATCAGCAGTTATTCACAGCACCTCTGTGGGAGCAGTGTGTGTGTTTCCTTCTCCCTTTCACTTTCAGCTCTCACTTCCACCTTGTACCGCTGACCTAGACACAGCCCTCCCCGTCCCTCCTCTCTCTCACTTTCCACTTCATTCACTTTTTCTGTCTGATTCAGAAACTGTTTTTATCTCATTCTTTCCAGACTCTCCCAGTCTGTCTGTGGATCACTATGGTCCCATTCTGAGTTGTTTTTTTTTATTTTTATCGTGTGACTGTGACATGCTGCCCGTCTGTCTGTCTGTCTTTCTTTCTCTCCGGCTCTCACATCCCTCTTCTTCCCTTTCTCTGACCAATTTTCTATGTCATGGAAGATTTGAAACACAGCTGGTCATGGAAAGCTGCCTCACATTAAGGCAGAAAGGGTTCATCTGAATGGGAAACACTGTCATAGTTTCTGCGAAGGAGTTCTCTCATGTTGGAAACTGACTTTCGGCTCTGAAAAATGTGCTACACACACTTTCAGAGGCACCACGCAGGGGAATGGGGAATCTGTGGAAGCAAACTGGGTGAAAGGGCTCACGTTGCAGCATCCCACAGACGGTCAGAACAGTCCCAGGCCTCAGTGTACTGTATACTATACAACCCTGCTTGCCATTCATCACATTCTCAGATAACACTCAGACACAGGACAGGGGAAACCAGAACAGGCTCCAGGGGGTGAATGGGTCAGGGCAGCGCAAACAGCTATGGGTGGATAGATAGATAGATCGTGTACCTTTTGAATGTGAGGGGCCTGAGGACCCTCCTGAGGACCCTCCTCAGAGCATAACCACAATCCCCTCATCCATGCGCTTATGTTACACAGGATTTGGGTTGGTGTCAAGCATTGGACTGTCACTGCTGGCCTTGCTGAGTGACAAGAGAAGAGCAGGTCAATATCTCTGAAGAATATACGATTGTATGCTTTATGAGCTCAATTTGGATAGCACACTACCTAAAGAGGTAGCGAAGAGCTCTGTGCATTCTGTGTGTGTGTGCATATGTATACATGTTTTCCTACATTATCACAACCACAAGGAAAACAAGAAACATTTTGAAAAGTCAGAACTTTTTTCATGTCCTGAATTGAGTTAAAATGCTATTTTAGGCTTAAGTGCTAGGTTTTGGGGTTGAAGCGAGGGTTATATTGAGGGTTAGGGAGAATATGCTTTTTGAATGGGAATACATTTCTATTCCCCAAAACGTCCTGTAAGTTCAGGAAAACAAATTTGTGTGGTGTTTCATCAGATGTCTCATGACACTGCTCTGGTACAACCGATTTGTCTTGTTCTCTCCCATCGGTTAGTATAGAGGGTCAGAAACGTCTGCTCTGCACACACATAGGAACAAAATGGAGAACAAATGTGGTTGGACACAAATGAAATTGAAAATGGAGCATTTGGTTCATATCACATGCAGCTGTGTTCTCTCTGGCCGATTTTCTCAGGTTTTTCAATCCACTGGCAGAACACCAATGGACAAAGAGAAAGATGGCCACAGTGGGGATTTTCCAGTGTTTATGTGTGTTTGCATGAAAGTGTCTGTGCATGTGTATGTGTTTGTCTGCGTGCATATGTGAGTCTGTGTGTACATCTGTTTTTGTGTGAGAGAGGGTTAGAAAGAGAGAGCGACAAAGGCACTTGAGCGTTGTGTGTGTGTGGTGGGGGTGGGGCCTGCACTCTGTAGGACGACAGTAAAACTGTTTAAAATGTTAAATGACCAGTGTCGTCTCATAAACAGCTTCACTGTATACAGAGTATTGAGTGACTCAATCCTCAGCTTCCCAAGCTGTGGGAATGTAAACTACCTGCAGACTCTCCAGTCCAGATCTCAAACCAGAAACAGACACTTCCTGTCCCCTCTCTCACATCTGTGAGCCACAATGCCTGAGAAATGTCTTCAACACTGTTGCACCCACGGAGCCATTAAAAGGAGCATGCGAATCCCACTGAGCCTGATTGGCCACAGAGTAACAGGCAATCCTAGAAACAAGGGCCCATTTGTGTTTACAACCTAAATTGTCCATAGGGCGCCTGGGTTCAAGAGTTTAATTTGTAGCTATATGTCCGAGACTTTAGAAAGGGAATACTTGTGCTGAGGGTTTGTGACTTTGATCCGGAGTCGTGAGACCGAAATCAGCGTAAACGTAGCCTAATCACAGTGCCCTGCTTGATTCCAGTCTTCAGCTCACACACCCCAACGATCTTGTGGCTTCGCTGAGGGACCCTTTGAAGATTTCTTTGTAGCTTTTGCCAGGCTTTGGTGTTAATCTTGCGCAATGGGCGAAGTATTGGAGTGTTAGCTGTGATGACCGTGATTACAGCCACACTTCCCTTTCTTATAGGATAAACAAGCATTTGATGTGTTAAATTAAGATTTCCTGTTATTCTCTTTTTATGCAATTCGGTATCCCTGAAAATCTTCTCTTAATCGAGGTTGAGGTCTAATCTGAGGAGGTTGAGCTGTACCAAAAATGGCATGCTTTGTGCAATTATGTTTTTGACTTATTAATTTTTTGATTTCCTTAAATGTTATTTTGAAGGAATTCAGTTGTTCCTTAAAATTAGTTTTGAAGGAATTCAGCCCTGTTAACAACCCACCAAATGCTTTTTATTGTTCTAAAAACTGAAAATTAAAACATTCTCTCCACTATGATGGTGTCTGGCCCAACACTTCCCTTGCAAGAGACAAAAAGGCCATGTTACCCCTCTACTCTCTCCTGGACTCTGTTGCCATGGAAACCCAAGTCTAGCTGGCAAAGGCTTTGTTTTGCTGCCAGGGAGCATTACAAATGTGCTGTCTCACTGCTGTGTGAAAGAAGGTGTGTCTGTGTGCTCAGTGTGTTTTAGATGTGAGAAAGCTGTATGGGTGAATGTGCTTGTTTTTGGAAGCTTTGTTCTAAGAGTTCTGGAATCTAATTTTTATTTTCAAGCATGAACAAAATATTACAAACAGATTTCAAAATATGTTGCATAAATTCATCATTCCCAACAAAGCATTTAAACACATTTATGGCGTAATAACATGGTAATAGACTAATATTGATAGCTGTAGAGCCCGAGCTGTATCAATCTGGAAAATATATTGGCCTTGTATCCCATGAGACTAGACAAGAGCAGGTTAAGTTGCAAGTTTTATTGACATAAAATGCTCTGTAAATATGCACCAATGCATCCCTGCCCAGAAGGGAAGTCATGCATTTGGATTGGAAAATGCATCTGAAGTGTAATGAGGATACATAAGTACAGTATATTGATGCGATAAAGTTGGAGACTGAGATGGAAGTAGTATATAAGTAGTATATATAGTATATGACTGGCGTTGATACATGCAGCTTCATTTAAGGCCAAAACACTACAGTGAGAAAAGGCAAGGGACTGTCCATTAATCTAAATAGGAAAATTAATGAATTGACACAGACATGCCTCTGTTATCATGCTGCTTTTTGTATTTGCGACAATGTTTGCACTGATATCAACAATTGTGATGACGGAATGATTCCTCACTTGCTTTAAATATGTTTGAGTAGCACTAGCATTTGGACAGCTTTCACTGCCATGGTATTATCGCCACCCCTCCCTTCTAGTAGCTCTTCAACTTTTTCTTGAGTTAAGTGTCTGATTTCCTCACCGCCCCAAAATCACAGCAAATCTTCAGAGACAGGGTTACAATGTTCCTTATACATCTGAAGGAAATAGATTTGATATTTTGTGAGAGTTGTTCCAGCTCAGCTTCTCTTATCCAGAGCTTACCCACTTCCTGCCCCAGTCTCTTCAGGAGCAGTTCAACCCGACTCACTTCAGCCTCCTCCTGGGCTCTGATCGACTCCTTCACCTCAGAGCACCTTCTCTCAATGGAGTGGATCGGCTCAGTAAACATCCTCTCACTGTCCTCTGCTGCTGCCTGTGCAGAGCTCTCGAGGCACGCCGTAGCTCCTCTGAGCTGTTCTATATCCCATGTCTTCTCTTTTCTCTTCAGTTGAAATGTTTCCACCGTATTTTCACCTGAATTTCTTTCGCACTCCTTTCTGCTTCAGCTGAGACTCTATCGTGGCCTTTATGTTCATCTACGCAGATAACAGAAACACTGCTGTTCTTCGAAGTACTCGTCCAGCACTTTGTTATGACGAGAGCAGACATTCTCCTGCAGTTTTGGCAAGGCTTTGAGTAGCGTGTATATCTTAGTGCCAGAAGATTCATAGTGATGCTGGAGGGCAGTCCTACAGTAGCTGGCCATACACAGCAGACAGGAAATATCCGCTTTGTAGTTTCTCCCCAGGCAGACGTCACACTGCATACCTCCGGGTCGAGCATAAAAGGAAACACTTTGGAATTCTCTGTTCAGTTTCTCCACCATATCAGCCAGGATGGTCTTTCTGTTTAGAAAATGCCTTGGGATAAAGGTCTGTCTGCACTGGGGGCTGCTGTAGACCACCTTCTCATCGTCCTGATCCCAGTAGCTCTCAATACGGTCCTTACAGTAGCTGTGTCCCTAGGCAGTCACTGGATCTTTCAGTAGATCCAGACCTGATCGGACAGGAGAATTGGTCCTTCTCTACTGAGACATTAGCAGCTGCCATTTTGATACAGACTGATAGATACGTAGACAGACTTAGCTAAACTATTTGTATGAAGGTAAAGAAATAGATACTAATTCAGAGAGTTGAATGTTGCGTGCCGTTTTAGAGAGAAAATTAGTGTCTGAGTACCTTTTCAGTGATTTTGATTTTATCACAAGCTGATGTATTGTGATTGCGGATCAAAGTACATGAGAGAGGTCTTATATGTAAAAGGGATGTTATTTACAGCATAGCTAAATGTTATGTACACTAGAACTGTCATCACATTCGTTGCACACACAGTATTTTATAATGTGTATGTGAAATGTCAATGTGATCGGAAATATGAGGCGAATGCCAAGCTGGACCCGGATTCCAGGCAACTACATCTGTTTGACTCAATCGTTCAGTGGCTGACATAGCTGAGAAAATAGCACCTCCCAGACCCTTGATAAACTTCATGCAGAAGTTTACTTTCATTCACATTTCTGTTATACATAACATTCAACGTTACCATCTCCCTTCCCTCAAACACACAATCATTCTGGTATTTTGCACAATTTATCACTTTACCTTGGTATGCTCAGTCTTGACAATGAAACCCTCATGATGTTCTAAAATGGTCTACTTTTTTTATTGTTTTCAATATTTTTGCACATTTAAAACCCTCTGTATTCTATTCAGTAAGCTCCAGCCTAAACCCCCTGTCTGTGTTTCCCAGGAGAGTGTGTGCTGCAGAGGGCTGTGTTGGTGAGGAAGAAGCTAACTGCCAAGGAGGGGGGTGGATGGCTGTCTGGCACTCTCTTCTGTACCCACTTCAGAGTGGCCTTTGTGCCTCAGGACAGCCCCAAACCTGACGTGAGTGCTGGACTAGCTCTGAGTATGGACTGTTGAAGGACAGCTCACCTGGTATCGTAGAAGAAGGCTTGTGGGCATAATCATCATCATCACAATCAACAACATCATATAGAATGTTTTCAGACCATCCATTCATTGGTGTAAAAAAATCCTGATCAGACAAACTGACCTATATTTGAACCATCCCTCTAACCCTCATTATGTAGGACAACGCAGACCCTGTGCTCCTGGGGGATCATGACGTGGCCCTGGCCTCCATTGAGAAGGTTGTAGCTGGTAAGGCTTCTTCTACAACTCTACTAGGATGTAGTGCCCCCAAAGTCATTTGTGCTATGAGAGCCACGAGATGTACTTGTAAAAAAAATATGATGAAATAATAAACAATCGTAATATCCTAAACCCAATTCAAGTCTGGGCTTGACACAGGAAGCTTTAGCTGTGAACCATCAGTGGTGTACTGTGTTCTGTGTACCTGGGTTTTGACTGTAAGATGGTTGTGTAACCTCTGTGCTGCAGTGGGCCCATCCCGGACCAAGCTGGTGACGGCTAGCTCCTCTCTGAAGTTCACTCCTGAGGAGCTGGTGTTGTACTGCCGGGACCTGCGTGTTCTCTGCTTCCTCTTCGACCGCCTCACCCCCGACACACAGGCTGTGGAGGTAGTGTGTGTGTCTGTGTCTGTGTGTGTGTGTGTGTGTGTGTGTGTGTGTGTGTGTGTGTGTGTGTGTGTGTGTGTGTGTGTGCGTGTGCGTGCGCGTGTGTGTGCGTGTGTGAGTGAGTGCTGGCGTGAATACAGTGCATTCAGAAAGTATTCAGACCCCTTGATTTTTTCCACATTTTGTTACATTACAGCCTTATTCTAAAACTCCTCATCAATCTACACACAATACCCCGAATTGACGAAGCAAAACCAGGTTTTTAAAATGGAAATATCACATTTACATAAGTATTCAGACCCTTTACTCAGTACTTTGTTGAAGCAGCTTTGGCAGCGATTACAGACTCAGGTCTTCTTGGGTATGACACTACAAGCTTGGCACCTGTATTTGGGGAGTTTCTCCCATTCTTGTCTGCAGATCCTCTCATGCTTTGTCAGGTTGCATGGGGAGCATCGCTGCAGAGCTCTTTTCAGGTCTCTCAAGAGATGTTTGATCGGGTTCAAGTCCAGGCTCTGGCTGGGCCACAAGGACATTCAGAGACTTGTCCTGAAGATACTCCTGTGTTGTCTTGGCTATGTGCTTAGGGTCGGTGTCCTGTTGGAAGGTGAACCTTCACCCTAGTCTGAAGTCCTGTGCGCTCTGCAGTAGGACAGTGGAGGTCACAAAATTTAGTCATCCAGTGATAGTCAAGCAAATAACTGCTGTTTCACGGTAATTTACTGTTAATTAACATAAACACATTTAGCAACTCCGGGCTTCCACACAGCCTACAAGCCACTGATACATCTACATTTTATGAAGTCTAATAAATCCATGTAATATAGCCTACTCCTTCACAATAAATCCATGTATGTCCTTATGTTAGGTTCTGATCTGGCTATGCCATATGGCTGTGGGCTACGCTAGTTCATTTGGCAGACAAGAGTTGCTTAGAATTCCGTGCCATTAATTTATATTAATTTATAGTATGAAGAATACAATTGAACAAAGCTGAATAAAATAGAAATTAGATTTTCTCCAAACTATTTGAGGAACTGCGCACATGCAGCTATTCTGTGTTGAGCGGTTAACAAAGAAATTGGTACTCTTATATGCCTAATTTAGAGTTATTAATTTAACTTCAGTTGTTCTACAAATGTTGGGCTATATATTTAGAATTTTTTAAAATTGTAAGGCTACCTGACTCGACTCTAATGATGATTTGAAAAACGTAGCTTGAAAGGCATGAGCTCTGGTTTGTTTTTTGCTCAGGCTGTACACACTTCATCAGTCTCTCATTCAATTTGACAAGCACCAGAATTTCCCAGAGGCATCCTCTTTGTGTGGCCGTAATGCCCCTAAAGAAATCCATGCCTTTTGCAGCCAGTGGTCGTTGTGCTCTTGGGCTAAATATAATAACTCAAATCCCCTTCTCCCTGAGTGCTGCAAGCTTCGTAGCACCTCTCACTCACATTTCTCTCATCACATGATCGGGTCTTCCTCACAGGCTACAAGTGAAGACAGGCACAACGGGGACGCAACTGAGGGCGTCCTTATCCAATTCCGAGTTCCATATTGAAGATATTGAAAGAATTGTCCACATTTACGTTTCATCAGCCAACAAGATGAGTAGGCCTAACGAACAGCAAAAGCATTAGCCTATGTCAATCTACTATCCCCCATAGTACAAAAGTTGACCTATTCTGTGAGAGAAATAAATATTCCAAACATAGTCTTGGACAGTTGTGGGATGCGATAGATCCCAAATTAACACAATCACTAGCATCAAAAAATGCTTTTTTATGCAATGAGGCTGACGCAACAGATCAGAACGTTTAGCTTAAAATGTTGATAAACTATTATTTATAAGCGCAGAAATGTGCACATGGTAGTAGGCTATAAGCGGGAATGTTCCATTAGCGGGAAAACACCATTATCAAAAGTCACAGCAAATGTGATTATGCATGTAATGCTTTTATTATAAAGGTACATTTTTATGGTGGAAATTATCTTCCCCAAACGTGACACTCACGCACTGCTTATGTATGCCAGTTAGGCTCTACACCCTTTGTAAAGCAGATTAACCTCTTGCTCCTACCTGACACGCAGGCGTCCCATCTAGACATCTGGAAATGCAAATGCGCTACGCTAAATGCTAATAGTACTAGTTAAAACTCAAACGTTCATTAAAATACACATGCAGGGTATTGAATTAAAGCTACACTCGTTGTGAATCCAGGCAACAAGTCAGATTCTTAAAATGCTTTTCGGCGAAAGCATGAGAAGCTATTATCTGATAGCATGTAACACCCCAAAAGAACCGCAGGGGACGTAAACAAAATAATTAGCATAGTCGGCGCTACACAAACCGCACAAATAAAATATAAAACATTCATTACCTTTGACCATCTTCTTTGTTGGCATTCCTAGATGTCCCATAATCACTATTGGGTCTTTTTTTCGATTAAATCTGTCCATATATAGCCTAGATATCGATCTATGAAGACTGTGTGATAAACAAAAAAAAATAGCGTCTTATAACGTAACGTCATTTTTTTTAATTAAAAGAGTTGACGATAAACTTTCACAAAACACTTCGAAATACTTTTGTAATGCAACTTTAGGTATTAGTAAACGTTAATAAGCGATCAAATTGATCACGAGGCGATGTATATTCTATAGAGGTACGTATGGAAATAATGTCCGGGTGAATCTCAACCAAAATATCCGGTCCGAGACCTGAAGAAATGGGCTGTCTCTTCTTCGTTTGACCAAGAAACAAAGCCTAGGCAAATGACAAGACTGTTGACATCGTGTGGAAGCTGTAGGAATTGCAATCTCGGCTCCAGGTCATTTGCTTTCCCATAGACAATACTTGCAAGTGGCGCATTGATATATTTTCCAATTTTCAGTGATCAGATTTTCCTGCACTTTTCGATGAAACGCACGTTCTGTTATAGTCACAGCCGTGATTTAACCAGTTTTATAAACGTCTGAGTGTTTTCTATCCACACATACTAATCATATGCATATACTATATTCCTGGTACGAGTAGCAGGGCGCTGAAATGTTGCACGATTTTTAACAGAATGTTCGAAAAAGTAGAGGGTCGACTTAAGAGGTTAATGTGCTTAATTTTAAGATGTTATTTGGCGCAAACCTTTTCAAAACATATAGGCATATGGGCTAAGCTACATGAGGTGTGTGACTATGATTTGAAAAAGTTGAAAATAAAGGCTTTGTTTCTTGCTGCCACCTGCTCCCTCTCCGTCCTCTAGGTCACCAGGCTGCTCATTATGGCGCAAACCTGTCACCATCATTACGTGCACCTGTGTGTCATCAGACTCACCTGGACTCAGGCTCCCCTGCTTCCACCGGCTCGTCAGGCTCTCATGCCTCAGCCGGATCACCAGTCTGGTTCCCGCGTCCCAGCCTGTAACAAGTTCCCGCGCATCAGCAGGGGTGACCGGTCCGCTCCTAATCCCCGGGATCGTCCCTTTGGTTGGCGTCCTGCGGCTGGCACTGAACACGCCGGGGAGGGGTACCGTCACGTATGCTCTCTCTCCGGCGCTCTAGGTTGCCATGCTCTCGCATCTCAGCCAGACTGACAGGTTTCCCGCACCTCAGCAGAGGTGACTGGTCCGCTGCTGATCCCCGGGATCGTCATTTAGGTTAGCGTCCTGCGGCTGGAGCTGCGCGTTAGGAGGAGGGTACTGTCATGTGCTCCCTCTCCGGCCTCTGGGTCACTAGGCTGCTCATTATGGCGCACACCTGCGTGTCGTCAGACTCACCTGGACTCCATCACCTCCCTGATTACCTTCCCTATGGTTTCTTCCCCGGGCGTCAAGTTTTCTGTTTCAGTTTCATGTCTGTGCATTGTTTCTGTTTTGGAGTATGTTATGTTTATTTAAACACTCATTCCCTGAACTTGCTTCCCGACTCTCAGTGCACACGTTACACTTCATTCACAAGTGATAATATATCATTCACAAGTGATATTATTGGCTAATATTGTCACCCATCAGACAATTCTTGATTTTAATCCTGTCTTTACATATATGTGTGAAATTTGTTTTGATTTCGAATGGATCATTATCTCGAAACAGTGGCAAGGGAAAAAAATACATGTAATCTATGCACTTAAATAGCGAAGGGAGCAGGTTTTCCCACAGTTAATTTTCATGCCAGTTAGGTAGGCTATACTCCTGTTGTAAAGAGAAGCAATGTGCTTCATATTAGGAATGTTGAGTAAAAAATATAGTAGGCCTAGCCTATAGAAAGCTGATGGGATCCTCCTCTTTTTAATAGAGGCCATCACCCTGTTTTCTCATGCAATTGCATAAACATAAGCTCATGGGCTCTCATGAAGTGTTTGATTAGATTTCATTTACATTGATGTCAGAGTAATTAGAGGGACAATCGAGTGCTGAGTACCAGGCAGTTTGGAGCATCAGAGCTTGGAGAAACCCAATTTCCGTGACTAAACGGTCACGTGGAATTTGACTGCCTTCATAACTCTTGACTGCCGGTGTGGCAGTAATACGGTCACTGTAACAGCCCTACTCTGGAGCAGGTTTTCATCAAGGATCTCTCTCTATACTTTGCTACATTCACCTTTCCCTCAATCCTGACAAGTCTCCCAGTTCTTGCTGCTGAAAAACATCTCCACAGTACGATGCTGCCACCACCATGCTTCACCGTAGGGATGGTGCCAGGTTTCCTCCAGATGTGACGCTTGGAATTTAGACCAGGACACCTACACCACCCGATGTCACAGGAAGGCCAAAAAGTTCATCAAGGCCATCAGACTGTTAAACAGCCATCACTGCCATCACATTGAGTGGCTGCTGCCAACATACTGACTCAAACCTCTACCCACTTTAATAATTAAAAATGGGATGTAATAAATGTATCACTAGTCACTTTAAACAATGCCACTTTATATAATGTTTACATACCCTAAATTACTAATCTCATATGTATATACTGTACTCTATACCATCTACTGCATCTTGCCTATGCCGTTTGGCCATCACTCATCCATACATTTATATGTACATATTCTTATTCATTCCTTTACACTTGTGTGTAAAAGGTAGTTGTTGTGAAATTGTTAGATTGCTTGTTAGATATTACTGCATGGTCGGAACTAGAAGCACAAGCATTTCGCTACACACACATTAACATCTGCTAACCATGTGTATGTGACCAATAAAATTAGATTTGATTTGATTTATATGTCTAGTCTGTGTACAGTGCCTATAAAAGTCTACAATCCCCTTGGATTTCTTCAGATTTTATTGTGTTACAAAGTCGGATTAAAATAGATTTAGACTAATCGTCCTTTTTGGCAACTATCTACATGAAATACTATAATATCCAAGTGGAAGAAAAATGCGATATATTTTTTAAGATTAATGAAAAATAAAACACTACTATACCTTGATTAGATAAGTATTCACCCCCTGAGTCAATACATGTTAGACTACCTTTGGCAGCGATTACAGCTGTGAGTCTTCTTGGGTAAGTCTCATAAGAGCTTTGCACACCTGTATTGTGCCATATATGCCCATTGTTCTTTTCACAATTCCTCCAGCTTTGTCAAGGTTTTGGGTATCATAGCTAGACAGCAATTTTCAAGTCTTGCCAAGCAGATTTAAGTCAAAACTGTAACTTGGCCACTCACTGTCTTCTTGGTAAGTATATCCAGTGTAGATTTGGCTTTGTGTAGTAGGTTATTGTCCTGTTGAAAGGTGAATTCCTTTCCCAGTCTGGTGTAAAGCAGACTGAAGCAGGTTTTTCTCCAGGAGTTTGCCTGTGTTTAGCTCCATCACATTAATTTTCATACTAAAAAACTCTCCAGTCTTTGTCATTGTCAAGCATACACATACCATGATGCAGCCACCACCATGCTTGAAAATAAGCAGGCAGTTACTGAGTGATGTGTTGGATTTGCCTTAAACATAAGGCTTTGCATTTAGGCCAAAATGTTTATTCCTTTAGAGTGTTTTTTTCCCCAGTATTACTTTAGTGTCTTGTTGCGTACATATGCATGTTTTGGAATATTTTTGTCTATATATTTCTATTTTTTTTCACTCTGTCAATTAGGTTAATACAATGCTGTTGATCCATCCTCGTTTTTTTTAACCATCACAGCCATTGAACTCTGCAGCTGTTTTAAAATCACCAACGGCCTCATCGCGACATCCCTAAGGAGTTCATTTCCTGTCCTGCAGCTCAGTTCAGGAGGAGGACTGTATCTTTGATGTGTCTAAGTAGTTTAATGCATCATCCACAGCATAATTATTAACTGGACCGTGCTTAAAGAGATATTTTATGTCTGATTTGTTATTGTTACACATCTACCAATCACTGCTCTTCTTTATGAGGCTTTCGAAAAGTCCCCTGATCATTTTAGTTGAATATGTGCTTGAAATTCAATACTTGGCTAAGGGACCTTACAGATGTTGTATGTATGGGAGACAGAGGAAGGGCTAGTTATTCAAAAATCATGTCAACCCCTATGATAGAGTGAGTCCATCCATATAACTTGTTAATATGTGATTTGTTACATTTGACTTAGTTTTCTCCCCAATTTCGTCATATCCAATTACGATCTTGTCTCATCGCTGCAACTCCCCAACGGGCTCGGGAGAGGCGAAGGTCAAGTCACGCGTCAAGAGTTCAGTCTTAGGTTAATCAGAACAGAGAATCTTCTGTCTCATGGTCTGAGAGCCCTTTAGGTGCCTTTTGGCAAACTCCAAGGGGCTGTCATGTGCCTTTTACTGAGGAGTGGCTTCCGTCTGGCCACTCTACCATAAAGGCCTAATTGGTTTAGTGCTGCAGAGATGATTTTCCTTCCGGAATGTTCTCCCATCTCCACAGAGGAACTCTGGAGCTCTGTCAGAGTGACCAATGGGTTCTTGGGCACATCTCTAATCAAGGCCCTTCTCTCCCGATTGCTCAGTTTGGCTGATCGGCCAGCTCTATGAAGAGTCTTGGTGGTTCCAAACTTTTTCCATTGAAGAATGATGGAGGCCACTGTGTTCTTGGGGACCTTCAATGCTGCAGAAATATTTTGGTACCCTTCCCCAGATCTGTGCCTCGACACAATCCTGTCTCGGAGCTCCTCGGGCAATTCCTTTGACCTCATGGCTTGGTTTTTGCTCTGACATGCACTGTCAACTGTGGGACTTTGTATAGACAGGTGTATGCCTTTCCAAATCATGTCCAATCAATTTAATTTACCACAGGTGGGCTCCAATCAAGTTGTAGAAACACCTCAAGGATGATCAATAGAATCAAGATGCACCTGAGCTCAACTTCGAGTCTCATAACAAAGGGTCTAAATACTTATGTAAATACGTTTTTATTTAGTTTTTATATATATATATATATACATTTGCCTTTGTTATTATGGGGTAGTTTGTGTAGATTGATGAGGAAAAACATTTATTTTAATCAGTTTTAGAATAAAAGTGTAACACAACAAAATGTGGGAAAAGTCAAATTCACTGTCAGCAAGTGTGTGTATGTTTTAGTATACTGAGTCCTTGTTATTAAATACAAAATTACCTTCAAAGCATATTCAGGACCTATATAATAATTACCATGTAGCATGCCCCAGCGTCTCCTGATTTGAAGGTTGACTTCAGACGGTTGTGATCTGAGTTTCAAATGGCTATTATGCAGCATGTACCCTGTTGTGAGTAGAGAAACTGATGTGTCTGCTAGGTCATTGTGATCATGCATACAGGGTCTCCCTCCATGTTGAAAGCTGATGCACTTTGTCATGCTGATCAGCAGAATGAGTCCTGTTCCTCCTCCTCAGATAACGTACACCATTGCCAAGACCTACCAGCCTCTGAAGCCAGGGACTGTCCTCGCCTTCCAGAATGCAGCCCTGGGGAGCGTTGGTGAGTCACACACACGCTGGAATACTTTATTCAAAAAGTCACATTGACGAGAGTACATTCTGAGTACAAAGAACTGAAGTATTTTAAAGGTCATAGGGATACTTGGAATCGTTTCATTATGAGTCATTCATACATCCACACACAAGCAAATACACACAGACACACAACTGTTTTTGTCTGAAGGATTATGGGGCTGGAAATAATTGCTATTGTATGCAGGCCCTTGATAAGATCTAAAGCTTACAGGTATTCTCTCTGGCTCTCAAAGCCCCCCAAATAAAGAACATACTGTTTTTAATACAGTGCACTGAAGCTCTTCACATATTGAAAGCATTAGAGGGGTTTGTTAAACAGACAAGTTATAAACTGTATTACTGTATTTGTTTGGTATTAAATGGTAAAAAGGTTGGACCTTTATGTCATCAAATATTTAAAAATATATATACATATAAACGTGGTCCCTACACTAAAAGAAAAAGCCATATATCAGACTGGCCAATAAAAATAAAAGATTAAGATGGACAAAAGAACACAGACACTGGACAGAGGAACTGAGCATCCCTGAGTCGCCTCTTCACTGTTGACGTTGAGACTGGTGTTTTGCGGGTAGTATTTCATGAAGCTGCCAGTACTGCCAAAACAAGCAACTATAGTGTAGAAAATATTGTACCATGTAAACCGATGTGAAATATATTCCCCATAAGCAAAAATATAGTATTTTCAGCTGTTTGAAGCTGGTGTACAAAACCGAAAGTAAAAGACACAAAAACTAAACTTAAGAACGGGAACCATACATAAAACAGATATACCGTTTGTTAGACTTTTTTTAATGAGAATGACAGATCCATAACTCACATTTCTATGTGAATTTGGTCAGGTTGCCTAAAAAGTTACATAATGCAGCTTTAAGTGTGATATAAAAAAAATGTATTAATGGTGATCCACATCAAATCAGCATAACCAATATTTCAGTGTGGCTTTTCTCAGGGAAAGCTAAATCTCTCCACCACCCCCTCTCTCTTCCCCCCAGAGATGAAGCAGTTCTTGAGCAACCGTAAGCGTGACTCCCACATGAACTGGTTTGATAGTTCTTCGGACTGGGAGCAGGAACTGGAGAGGACCGGGGCCTGCGGCTGGAGGGTCAGCTCTGTCAATGACCGCTTTGAGATGTCCACCAGGTAGCCTATACACCCACCATCTGACGCTTCCTGGTGGTTCACCTGTATGGAACTTTATTAGTGGAAAATATAAAATATATTATATAGTTGCCCAATCTGGTCCTGTTACTGTTGGGCTGGAACAGAAGCCTGCGCACACTGTGCTCCTAGTGTAAAGTCAGTGTCCTAGCCCAAATGCCCATTAAACTTGCAATGGTTAATGTAATTTTATCCTACTTCATGTCAGTCTGCCCAAGTTCAACGTGGTCCCTCAGAAAGTTCTAGACACTGAGCTGAAGAAGACCTTTGCCCACTTCAACGAGGGACGCATTCCTGTAAGTAGAACTCTACCACTCATCAATATCAGTCATTCCTGTAAGTAGAACTCTACCACTCATCAATATCAGTCATTCCTGTAAGTAGAACTTTACCACTCATCAATATCAGTCATTCCTGTAAGTAGAACTCTACCACTCATCAATATCAGTCATTCCTGTAAGTAGAACTCTACCACTCATCAATATCAGTCATTCCTGTAAGTAGAACTCTACCACTCATCAATATCAGTCATTCCTGTAAGTAGAACTCTATCACTCATCAATATCAGTCATTCCTGTAAGTAGAACTTTACCACTCATCAATATCAGTCATTCCTGTAAGTAGAACTCTACCACTCATCAATATCAGTCATTCCTGTAAGTAGAACTCTACCACTCATCAATATCAGTCATTCCTGTAAGTAGAACTTTACCACTCATCAATATCAGTCATTCCTGTAAGTAGAACTCTACCACTCATCAATATCAGTCATTCTTGTAAGTAGAACTTTACCACTCATCAATATCAGTCATTCCTGTAAGTAGAACTTTACCACTCATCAATATCAGTCATTCCTGTAAGTAGAACTCTACCACTCATCAATATCAGTCATTCCTGTAAGTAGAACTCTATCACTCATCAATATCAGTCATTCCTGTAAGTTGAACTTTACCACTCATCAATATCAGTCATTCCTGTAAGTATAACTCTACCACTCATCAATATCAGTCATTCCTGTAAGTAGAACTCTACCACTCATCAATATCAGTCATTCCTGTAAGTAGAACTCTACCACTCATCAATATCAGTAATTCCTGTAAGTAGAACTTTACCACTCATCATATGACCCCTCAATATCAGTCAGGTCAGAAAACCCAGTTAAAATCTCATGTCCTGGTCACTAAGAACTCATACAGGGATTTTAGAACATATCCAAAAACCATTACTATTGAGACCACGTTGTGTCTAAATCTGTGTGACTGTTGTCCTCCAGCGCTGGTGTTGGCGTCATCCTCGGGGCAGTGACCTGCTACGGATGGCCAGCTTCCAGAACAACATCTATCATGAGAAGGATGACATCAGGTGTGTGTGTGTGTGTGTGTGTGTGTGAGAGAGACAGAGGAAGATAGAGATAAACATAGTCATAGTGTTGTTGATTGCTTTCATGGTAAAGGCTATTGCTTCTCAACAGAATGTTTAAGTCAAAACTAACCTGTAATCATGTTCATGTTACCCGGCCATTCTTGAGATGGGACAGGTTAGCAGGCTTTTGTGAAATGCTATTCCTTGTGCATGTCTGAGACAGCGCTTAACCTGGGGGCAAGACAGTTTACTAGCCCTGGGCTATGGTTACAAAGTAATGGAATGTGACATGTCTAATCACAGAGAATAATGCTAAGGGCTCCCTGTGTGTCTGTCCTGTGGGGTGTAGGAATCTGGAGTTGATCCTGTTTGGGGGCCAGTCTCTATGTGTGGTGGTGGAGCTGGGAGACGAGATGCCTTCACCCACAGACATACAGCTGGCACACACCCGCCTACGGGCTCTGTGTCTGGGAGGTCAGTACAAACCTTCTGCACCTTTTGGAAAGTCAAGTGTATTAGTCTGACAAATGTAGTCAAGTGTATTAGTCTGAATGTATCTGACAAAGACCCACATTGGATAAAATGTTGGTCAAAATGTTGCTTCAGTGCATTTAAACATAGGAGTGTATTCTGTTTCCGTTTCACATGATAGCCTGTAACCAGTGACATTTGATTGGGGTTGCCAGTTTCATTGGCAAGCCCTCCCCTTGCCTCTCCCGTGCCGTCTTTTTTATTTGTTGACAAATGAATTCTCTTTAGCACAGGTTTTACACCGCATCTATGGAGGAGCACTCTAGCCCTGAGGGACAGTGGGCATGCAGATTTTATAGAGGACTTAAAGTGGTGTTAATCTGTTTCCATGTGCTTCCCATTACAATGCTACTGAGACAGAGATGGTGGGTTAGTAGAGATCACATCCAGATGACAAGACCCCAGACACCAATTTACCTCCTGAAATGACAGATTTGGATTCAAGACAAAATCCCCAATAAATGAATGTATACCCCCTCATATAAGTGTACACCAGTGGTGTAAAGTACTTAAGTAAAAATACTTTAGAGGACTACTTAAGTAGTTACTATTTATATTTTTGACAACTTTTACTTTTACTCCACTGCATTCCTAAATAGAATAATGTACTTTTTACTCCTTACATTTTCCCTAACCCCCAAAAGTACTGATTACATTTTGAACGCTTAGGAGGACAGGAAATTTGTCTAATTCTCGCACTTATCAAGAGAACATCCCTGGTCATCTCTACTGCCTCTAATCTGGCAGACTCACTAAACCCAAATGCTTCATTTGTAAATTATGTTTGAGTGTTGAACTGTGCCCCTAGCTATCCGTAAATAAAAAATTAAAAAATATGTCGTCTGGTTTGCTTAATATAAGAAATGTTTAATAATTTATACTTTTACCTTTGATACTTAAGTAGATTTCAAACCAAATGCTTTTAGACTTTTACTCAAGTAGTATTTTACTGGGGGACTTTTACTGGAGCCACTTCCTTTGAAGGTATCTTTACTTTACAAGTATGAAAATGAGGTACTTTTTCCATCACTGGCGTACACTACTCTTATTTTACGATATGTGAGCACCATGTGATGGTGGCGTGTTTTTCCTGACGCTTCTTCCTCTAATGCTGTGAGATGTCAAAAATCTTTGAGAGACTGTTTCCTAGACTAGGAGACAACTAGTTTCCTAGACAACACCCTCTCTGTTGTGCTGATGTGGAGTTCACAGGGCAGGGCAGGGCACACCACAGGTCACTGACTCCCATGGCTCACACATTGCCAACACAATGCTCACATTGTTTGGTTTATTGTGTGATACCTCTACACAAGGCCAAGGGATTTGGATAGACAACAACCCCACACATCTATGGGCCTCAGTCATCATGTCATGCTTTAACAGTTGTGAAATATTTTTTTAAGACTAAAACAATATATTTTCAGAAGATATTTATTTACAACCAAACTCATTTGATATGTAGAGCTATGGATCTTATTTAAAGATTTCAGGTGCAATAGTATATCTTAAAACTTGTCAAATCCCCACTCTAATGTATGTACAATAAAGCTCCTTCGACAAAAACATGAACAAGGTTTCTTTGTCTTCTGTGTTGGTCCACAGACATCTCCACATCTGTGTCAGTGCCAGATGACAAATGGCTGTCTACGCTGGAGAGCACCCATTGGCTGGACTACACCAGGTGAGCGGTCCTGATTGGCTTCTCGTCAAAGCAATAAATCATCTGTAATAAATGTGCCGGGCCTACATTGATTTGGTTGATTTTTTTAAATGTCTACCTAGCAATGATAGTGAATAGCGCAATGTTGATGTAGTATGAATGTACCATTATAGCACATTAACCTATCCCTGGTTGAATATGTGGCTTTATTGTGTTACATTAGCTGTAAGCAGATTTAGATTGCTCTAACATACTGTTACAGAACATACCTTTAGCATGAGGCTATAATAGGCCTACACACATGGATGTTGAATGTAGCTCTCATATATTCAACATGTGTGTGAGCCTGCTATATCTACACAGTGGACCTAGCTTTTTTTACAGGCTTACACACATGGATGTTGAAGCGTCTATGTGCTGAAACAAGCTAGAACTGTGATAGTAGCATAGCATTAGCCTGATTCGCATGCTGCTCTGCTCCCTCCCCAGGTGCTGTCTGAGGAAAGCTGCTGAGGTGGCCTGCCTGCTCCGCGGAGGTCACCTGACCGTGGTGCTGCAAGGTGAGTCACATGACGAGGGCCAAGCAGCACCAAATATTCAATCTGTTCATTTATTATTCACACTGCGTCCCTCATTAAATCAGCGTTAGGGCTTACCCTGAAGGAGACTCCTACTGTAGAAGCACTACTCTACTAGGAAACCAATACACAGTGATGGACAAAGTACCCAATTTTCCAACTTGAGTAAAAGTAAAGACACCTTAAAAGGAAATGACTCAAGTAAAAGTAAAAGTCACCCCGTAAAATACTACTTGAGTAAAAGTTTGAAAGTATTTGGTTTTAAATGTACTTAAGTATCAAAAGTAAAAGTATAAATGATTTAAAATGTCTTATATTAAGCAAACCAGGCGACACGATTTTCTTGTTTTTTTAAATGACACAGTTCAACACTCAGACATAATTAACAAACAAAGCATTTGTGTTTAGTGAGTCTGCCAAGTCAGAGGCAGTAGGGATGACCAGGGATGTTCTCTTGATAAGTGCGTGAATTAGACAATTTTCCTGTCCTGCTAAGCATTCAAAATGTAATGAGTACTTTTGGGTGTCAGGGAAAATGTAGGGAGTAGAAAGTGCATTATTTTCTTTAAGAATGTATTGGAGTAAAAGTAAAAGTTGTCAAAAATATAAATAGTAAAGTAGAGTACAGATTCCCCCAAAAACTATTTAATAAGTAGTACTTAAAAGTATTTTTACTTAAGTACTTTAAACCACAGCTAATACAGCAGGTGGTAGTCTATTGTGTCTGTTGAGGTTGTGTTATGATAGTGTACTATATTGTCATGATGACTGGCTCACTTAGTTGTGGAAGTTTACAGTAGTGTGTTGGAAGTTCAAGGTGGATGCCAGTCTGTCTGTTTCTGTTTTATCCAGCTTGTGGTTGTCTTGCCACACAAGGCAAGGACGCAGCGAACGAGCGATGTTGAACATAAATAGTCTGGCACCCAGGCTGGAGACCACGGCCTTGGAGAGATAAGTGTAATATTACGGTCTATTATAGGGAGAACAGTCTTATGGCAAACATACAGACGTTCTTGACTAAATACAACTATGTTCATACATTATTATTACATGACTCCATGTACTGACACATATAATTGGGCTGTGAGAGTCCGTCCTAGTCGGTTGATACCTAAGGTAGCTACCACAGACTGAAAAGTCAACAGGAATCTGTGTCACATGAACAATGGCTGCTACTGTCCTGTGATTTTCCCTTCCCCCGTATGAGTTGTGTTGCCTGGCCAGTTTCAAGTGGGCCTTTTGGAGAAGAGGGTTGTATATCACCCCCATAAAACCACAGAGCTGACTGTGTCCTAAACACAAGTAAATGACTGGAGAAATGACCCAATGGCATTTTCAGACAGGCCCAGACAACACTCCCTACTGCCTGTGGTTAGAAAAAACCTGCCAACCAGATGTGGGGATTCGGGAGAAGTTCTATTCAAGTCCACAGAGGGGGGCACTTTTTGTGAGAATGAAAGGGCTGATGTGGGACTGTAGCATTTGGATTGTCATGTTGTGTTGTTTTTTTTATACAAGGCATTACCCTTCTCAAATCTTTTATTTTGTGTGTGTTTGGGGTAGATGATAAACTCAAGGACACGTCTCTTATCCTCTGCGCCTTGAATATGCATACTGTTACTGTATTCAATTACAATTGATTATTGATGGTCTATTTCCTCCTGTTGTGTGCAGAGGCGGAGGACCGAGACATGACCTGTGTGGTGTCCAGTCTGGTCCAGGTGATGTGTGACCCCCACTGCAGGACCAAGGTGGGCTTCCAGGGTCTGGTGCAGAAGGAGTGGGTGATGGCTGGACACCGCTTCCTCAGCCGCATCAACTACCACAGGGACAGCGATAAGGAAGAGGTGAGAGGATAAGCTGCAACCTATCAGTAAACTCACCTATCAGTGGTCATGGGGGGGCAAGGAAAGGAAACTATTTGCATTAGGACACAGTGTTTAATGCCAGTCATATGTCTTTGGGGATCTTTCTCCCATCTTTCTTAAGCCTGTGTTTTTCTCCCCACTAGGCGCCAGTGTTCCTGCTCTTCCTGGACTGTGTGTGGCAGCTGTGGGTCCAGTACCCATGCCGCTTCCAGCTGACAGGGGACTTCCTGCTGGCTCTCCATGACAGTTTCCACCTGCCCCTCTTCAGCAGCTTCCTGGCCAACTGCCAAAGGGAGAGGTGCAAACGTTCACAGGTACGCCAATGTTCAGCAACACCACCGCTAATGCTGAAGCTGTAGTACTAGAGAAGATACATTGTAGGTATGCTACTGTAGGCTAACATGGAAAATGTTGGAAATACCTGTATCAAAGTTTGAAAGTCGTAAATTCTGTAAACCATCTCAGATTAAAGCGGTTGATTTGCGAGGCGAGTCCACGTCATTTTTAATCCCACACATGCATCAGCTCATATTGTCTTCAACGATAACTCTTGAATGAGCTCAGATTGAATCAGACGAATCACTGTTCTCTCACCTCTTCTTCCTCTCTCTCCCAGAACCTATCCCAGAGTTACACTCCAGTGAATGGCTGGAGAGACCTGGTACCCAGGGGCTCCTTCCCGGACCCCTCAGACCCCCCTCTGCCCCCTGTGTGGGACTGGGCTCTGCAGTACAGCAGCCAGAGACGGGAACGTTTCACCCAGCCAGTGCCTCCGCTCACCCTGCCACAGCCCCTACTCAACGGCAACCTCAACACCAACCCCGAGGCACACAGGGTAGGAGTGAGAGGATGATATTATGGAGGATACAGTCAGGCGCAAGGAGTGTAAAAAGCACTATATAAATGCAAATCGTGCATTGATCATTCATGTTAGGGTACTTAGTAATTCAAATGCTATTTCAATGAGCTCCTGTCTTACAAAAGCCACCCCGCTCACACACACATATAAATACACTTACTAAATATTAACGACCATGATGAGGGATGAACACAGGCCCACTGCACCTCCGTGTGGTAGGTCTCAGTATTGCAAAATGCTTAAGGCACAAAAGGGATATTCAAACGTATTACTCTCTCTTCCTCTCTTCTCTCCATCCCTCTTTCAGCTGAGTGACAGCGCACCAGGCTCTGTGTTCCTGCTCTCCAGGGGCTCCTTCTCCTGCTCTGCTAACCTCCTGCCCTGGCGCAGTGGAGGGGGCTCAGGCGTCTACCGGAAGAGCCACCGGAGAGGGGGGTCCTCCTCAGAGAACCTGCCGGGCCTGGAGAGGCTTCTGAAGGCCTGGGCCCTCACAGAGCTCCCTCAGGGCCACACCACCACCACATCCGGTCTCCAGGGGCCCCTGGACTCCTACGAGCCTCTGCTACCCCTGCTCCTGGGGCCCTGCGTAGGTGTGTGGAGGGACTGCTACCTCCGTGGGGCTCTTCATGCTCAGGTATATAGGGAAGGATTATCATTCTCACTACTATACAGAGCCTAAAACACTGTTGCCATGGGGATGTTTATAATAGCCTACTCTACTGGTATGTGGGTGGGTGATCAAAATGAACTTTGAACTCGGTAACTGAAAAAGGATTTCAACTAGAGGTATTGCATAAAAAAATGTAGTTTTTATTCAACTGAATAGTGCAATGTTGTACTGGACAAGCTCCTAATTTTTGCTGGTCACATTAGAAACTACATTTAGTTGCTCATGGATGACTGTAGTCATGATGGTGTTATAAACTAACAGAAACCCTGGCCATGTTGTGTCCTCAGGCATTCTCCCACCCCATCTCCTCATCCACTCAGCACCCAGTGGAACAGCTAGCCTCGGAGGTCCAGCAGCTCAGAGACAAGCTGACGTTGGCCTCCAGCCCCACTAACACAGTCCCAGCCAAGACACAGGAGCCCCGTCGGACAGACTCCAACCTCAACCAGAACACCAACAATAGCACCTTCCTCTTCCCAGCCTCCAGACCCCCTGGGCCGGTTGCCTCCAGAACCACGCCCCCTATCTCGAACCTCCAACCCAGGGTTCCTCCAGCTCGTTCTAGAGCTGGTCACAGAGACAGCAGCAAGCACACATTCCTATTTGGCCACCCATCCTCTTCAGAGTCCCGTCCAGACCAGCGTTACTTGCCCGCGCCCAATAATAATGCCAAGCTGCCCAAGAGCAACGGTCCTTCACTGGATTCCTGAGCTCGGTGTCCCCTGTCAGTTAGCACAAATGGTACAAACTGTTCCCCCGGCTCTGAACTCCAGAATGAGATCACCTATACACACCCTCCAAGACTCTATTTCCATCCCTGACACCTGATCTCTGGGTAGAACCAGATGTGATTTTCCTGTCAAGGCCTGTTTGAGTGGCTTTGAGGCAATAACAAGACGAGGAGGGTCATGTGCTGAGCAGGGAGGAGAGTCTAAACTGCAGTAATAATGCATTGAGCAGTGCAAAGCACAAATAGTATTTGAAAGATTGTTCAACTTGTAACAAATTGTCTGTTTAACTGAATATGACACCCAAACTGAAGGTTCTGGTCAGCATTCCCTGAGAACGTATAAAGCAGCAAGCTAATACCCAAAATGAACAAGGGCTGATGATGGTTAATAAACTAATGACATAAGGGTACAAATAATGAGCTGTTGGCTGAATTATGGAATCAACTACCTCTATTGATCAGACTTCAGCTGTTTTTAGAATCATGATTTCAACGGAGTGACAACCTTCATTCTTGACCAGACGGCTATAATAGGACTGTTGTCCTGACTCGGTCTCTTAGTCATTTTGAGTGACTATAACCTCCAGTTCCAAGACCAACTCAGCCTTGAGAGGAAAAATACATAGAGCTGATCACCAAGTAAACACTAGGGAGAGACATTGGCGTAACAAAAAACATGCAGTTTTAACTCCAGGCATTTTGTCCAGCAAATTTAACCTGGAATTTAGGCCACTGGAGCTATTTTGGTGCTGTTCCCATATCTTTATACTTTCATGCATGCTAGTAGTGAACAATGAGAGGCAGAAGCTGAGTTGTATGACTCTGTATCATAACCCTGTTTTTCAGAATATGGCCATGGTCAGTTAATATTGCTGTAAGTGTGCATGATTGAGGTAAAAGTGCTATTATTTCTATGGTCTGTGCATCTCTATTGAGAGTTCTAAGTATTATTGACCAACTTTGGTTGCGTATGAATTTCAGAAATTGTAACGATACATTTTTAAGTGATCGTGACCAAGATGAGTATTACTCTTCCCCCCCCCCCCTTATGTTGTCATTGTGCAAACCATAAGTTCTGATGGTTCATATTTATAATTGACTTTTATTTGGTACTTCTAGATGTAGCTTTAAGGTAAGCAACTTTTTTTTTTCAATAGTGTATTTCTTCATTACTTGTCCTGGCTGCTAGTTTCGTATTCAGCTTGCATTCAGGTCAAGGACTTCTAAATGCATAATTTCATTCAAAGCCCAGTGAGCTATTGGGACTGGGTTACTCAGTCCAGCCAGATTGTTGTTTGCATGATGTGGATATTAAGCAGCAAATACACTGGCATGATTTCCATATACTGTAACACTCAAGACTACAGGGATGTACTGTGTGTTTATACCAAACTAGCATTTCCATGCAGAGAAGTACTTGTATTGTGTAACATAGGATGAAAGGGTTTCTGGCTGGCATACAATGTATTTCTCACTGAAATGTCTCATTATGTTTATGAACTATAAAGGCTGAAGGTGGTAATGTATGTGACTTACATTGGTCTGTATTACCTAGAGTTATTCCTATGCCTCAGTAGGAGAGCATTTTGAATTATTCAATGGCTGTAAATATTCATTGTTGAATATCACAGCACACTGATATCAGTTACTGATTATCAGGTTATTTGAGTTTTTGGATTTGATGCCAGTACTTTTGCTCTCGTCTTCCATGGAAAAAACAAGGTCATCACATTCCCTAATGGCATTGGCTCTACAGAGAGAAAATGAAATGTCCCTTTCAGCATGCAACCCCACTTCCTATGTCTCTACACCATTATATATTTAAATGTTTTGGTACGAATGACAATGATTTGCCAGATGTACATATTTTTTTTATCAGCATGTTAGGATCCTGATTAATAAACTATTATAAGTTCATAAAATCGTTACTTTCAAGTTTCAAAGTTTATTCGCCACGTGCACAGGATCCAACAGGTGTAAAACAGTACAGTTCAATTCTTACCTTGAGAGCTCATTCCAACAATGCAATGAAAGTAATATACAGGAGATAATGGAATTAAAAAATACAAATAAGAATAAAAACCTCGAACTATGACGAGAGCTGAAGAACAGGAGAATGCAAGTATTTACAGTATTTACCTTATTCAATGTGCAGGGTACTGGAGTGGTTGAGGTAGGTTTCAACATGTAAAGTGACTGGTAGTAGGATATACATGTAAACCGGAGTAAGTGACCAGTAGCAGTATAAATAGATAAATACTAATGGTAATAGCAATCAATAGTCAATGGACAGCAGCATAATGGAGTAATACATAAAATCAATACTCATTCTAGCATAGGTTGTGTCAGTGGGTAGAGTAGAGACCTGTGAATAGGCATAGAGTCAGTGTGGATAGTCTGTGGGAGAGCAGTTAGTTAGCCATTAAGCCTTATGGCCAGGGGATAGAAGCTGTCTGAGCCTTGATGCACCTGTACCGTCTGCCAGATGGGAGCATGGAGAACAGTCCATGTCTCGGGTGGCCGGAGACTGGCAATTTTTCGGGCCTTTCTCAGATTCCGCCTGGCATGTGCTTCCTGGATGGCAGGGAGCTCGCCCCCAGTGATGCGCTGGGTTGTCCGCACCACCCTCAACCCTCGCGGGCTGTGCAGTTACCATACTAGACGGTGATACAGTCAGGCTGCTCTCAAATGGTGCAGCTGTAAAAGTTTGAGGGGCCATGCCAAATCATTTCAGCCTCCTGAGGGAGAAAAGGTGTTGCTGACCATGTTAAGTCCTCAGTGATGTGGATACAGAGGAAATTTAAGCTCTTTACCCTCTCCACTGTGGCCACGTTGATGTGGATGGGTGTGTGCACCCGCGTTTCCTGTAGTCCACAATCAGCTCCTTGGTCTTGCTGACGTTTAGGGAGGGCTTGTTGTCCTGGCACCACACTACCAGTTCTCTGACCTCCTCCCTGTCTGTTGTCTCATCGCCGTTGGTGATCAGGCCTACCATCTTCGTGTCGTCAGCAAACTTGGAGTTGGTTGTGCGTGGCCACATAGTCGTGGGTAAACAGGAAGTACAGGAAGGGGGCTAAGCACACACGTGGGGGTCCCATTCAATTAGACTTTATTACAAAGTAACAGAGCCGAGCAATTCCATGGAACAACTGCCTTTCTTGCTACAGAGCTCAGGCTTTATAGTTTTCCTTCTTTTCATAACACAATTACTCCCCTCTATGTAGATGAATAACTCCCCTTGGCCTTGCACCACCATTATTATTATTTATTGAAGTGTACCTATGATGAAAATTACAGGCCTCTCATCTTTTTAAGTGGGAGAACTTGCACAATTGGTGGCTGACTAAATACATTTTTGCCCCACTGTATGTTCCAGGGATGTGCTTTTCTAATGATCCTTGATTAGTACAACCATGGGTTCCTTGTTACATTTTCTGCTTACGTTCTGTTTTACATGTCTGGTGATTAACTTCATGTTGACCCAGTCTGTACATTCTTATGGATTCTGCCTAAATTGTGTTTTTACTGCAGTTCAATGTTTAACTCTGTTTATCCAGCTCTTTCCATTTAACTGAGCTCAGCCTATATTCTGCTTACACATGTCTTATTTGTTAGCCCTATGTTTTCTGTCTCAATACTTCAAGGTGGTCAGTCTGGATACTGGAAAATCAAGCATGGTCATGAATTTTTCACCTACAAGTGCAATTGAGATCGCATTGTCTGTAGATCTGTCTGGGCGGTATGCAAATTAGAGTGGGTCTAGGGTGTCTGATGATGGAGGTGATGTGTGCCATGACCAGCCTTTCAAAGCACTTCATGATTACAGATGTTAGTGCTACAGAGCAGTAGTCATTGTGGAAGTTAACCTCAGAGTTCTTGGAAACGGGAATGGTATTGTTCAGCTTGAGACATGGGGATTACAGACTGGAGAGGTTGAACATGAAGATGCCTCCCAGCTGGTCTGTGCATGCTCAGAGAACACCCGTCTGGTAGAGAGGCACCATTGGATAGATCACGGCTAGGTCTACCTTTGTAATGGACTGTAGCCCCTGCCACATGCATTGGGCGGCGGAGTCGGTGTAATAGGATTCCACCTTGTTCCTACATTGTCCTTTTGCCTGTTTGATGACTCTGCAGAGGTCGTAGTGGGACTTCTTGTACACGTTTGTGTCCTTAGTCATCGCCTCTGGGTTGACTGCGATAGCTCTGTGTGGGGTAGCTCTGTCCTTTACTTGAGCGCATACCTCTTGTGTTAAATCCAGGGCTTTTGATTGGGGAAGCAGTCTTGCTTTTGCTGTGTCTGTCTGTGTTTGTGTCGGCCATGTCTACAGGCAGAAGGACACCCCTGCTAGTGAACTGATCCTCTGGCAACCAAATTATACAACAGGTATACACATTACCGTGAAATGCTTACTTTACGAACCCTTAACCAACAATTTAGAGTTATGCTAAATAAACTAAAAGAAAAAAAGTAACAAAATAACAATAATTAGGATATATACATGGTGTACCGGTACCGAGTCAATGTGCAGGGGTACGGGTTTAGTCAAGGGAATATGTACATGCAGGTCGGGGTAAAGTGACTATGCATAAATAAATAAACAGAGTAGCAGCAGCGTATGTGAAGAGTGTGAATGTATGTGTGTGGCGTCAATATGCATGTGTGTGTCTATGTTGGAATGTCAGTGTAGTATGTGTGACTGTGTAGTTAGAGTCCAGTGGGTGTACAATGAGCCTGTGCAAGAGTGAATGCAAAAAAAATATAATAAATAAGAATAAAACAAGGGGGTCAATGCAAATAATCAAATGGCTATGCAGACTAACTGTTCAGCAGTCATATGGCTTGGGGGTAGAAGCTGTTAACAAGCTTTTTGGTCCCAGACTTGGCGCTCCGGTACCGCTTGCTGTGCGGTAGCAGGGAGAACAGTCTATGACTTGGGTGGCTGGAGTTTGACCATTTTTAGGGCCTTCCTCCGACACCGCCTGGTATAGAGGTCCTGGATGGCAGCAAGCTTGGCCTGAGTGATGTACTGGGCCATACGCAGTACCCTCTGAAGCGCCTTGCAGTCGGATGCCATGCAGTTGCCATACCAAGTGGTGATGCAACCAGTCAGGATGCACTTGGTGGTGCAGCTGTCAAACATTTTGAGGATCTCAGATCCCATGCCAAATCTTCTCAGTCTCCTGCGGGGGAATAGGTGTTGTCGTGCCCTCTTCAGGACAGTGTTGGTGTGTTTGGATCATGATAGGTTCTTAGTGATGTAGACACCAAGGAACATGAAGCACTCAATCCGCTCCACCCAGCCCAGTCGATGTGAATGGGGGCGTGCTTTGCCCTCCTTTTCCTGTAGTCTATGTTCAGCTACTTTGTCTTGCTGACATTGAGGGAGAGGTTGTTGTCCCAGCACCACACTGCCAGTTCTCTGACCTCCTCCCAGTTAACTGGTTGTCTTGAAATTCCAGGCTATCCGGCAGGGGATCACAGAGCAGCAGTGGGCCCCAGAGATGCATCTGTACAGGCCCACCTCTGTGTGGACACATCCTGGCAGCCATCAACCACTGCCCTGCTGCCTTGTGGGTTAGGCTGGTACGACAAAGGCAAGGGGAGCACACCCTGAGAGAAAAGCAGCGTGCTGGCGGCAGGCAGACACCGACAGTTTGGATATCCGGCAGCCTCCTGCAGCTGTGGAAGATACCGGTCATCCTGGCCACAGGAATTCACCGTCCTCCAGTGAAGTAGTTCTGTTGGGGATTGTGCACCCTCAGTGGCACTTTAAGTAACTTCCTTTGCGCAGGTATCCACTTCTGTCCTCAGTGAAGCCATCGACCGGAAAGCGGACTAAAGTCTGGTGGTGTTGGGGTGTCTGGTGACGGGGGCAGGAGTGAATGCACCCTTAAAAATCAGACCACTGCACGCCAGCGGCACAGGACTATTATGGTCGCCAGCAGTTGGGACTTGAGTGGAGGCTGCTCTTGGCAGACCCTTGTGTGACTGAGCAGCTCTATTTAGGAGCCACACTGCTCACCCCAGCTGAGGCCTAGAAAAGGTGGCCTAAAAATTGCCCACTCACTCCATCCTGGATAGGCTACCGCACCTCTCAGAGTTCCACTCAGCGGTCGAAAAATGCTAACAATAATAATTCCCCTGAAACTGGCGACATGGAACATCAGAACTATTTTGGACACTGTTGATAATGGTGATAGACCCATCGGAGAACAGATTTGATTGCTGCAGAACTAAGGCGCTACACCATTGACATTGCTGTCCTGAGTGAGATCAGGTTCCTGGATGAAGGTTCCCTGAAAGAGGAGGAAGAATGCTACACCTTCTTCTGGAAAGGTTACCCTTCGGGTGGACAACATCAGCATGGTGTGGGACTGGCAATTAAGAACGGCCTTTTACCCAGCCTCACCAAAAACACCTGTCTGCCTAAGTGAAAGTCTCCTGTCTCTCCATATCCCCCTAGCCAAGATGCGTTATGCTAATGTAACGGATGTGAAACGGCTAGCTTAGTTAGCGGTGTGCGCTAAATAGCGTTTCAATCGGTTACGACACTTGCTCTGAGACCTTGAAGTAGTAATTCCCCTTGCTCTGCAAGGGCCGCGGCTTTTGTGGAGCGATGGGTAACGATGCTTCGTGGGTGACTGTTGTCGTTGTGCGCAGAAGGTCCCTGGTTCGCGCCCGGGTATGGGCGAGGGGACGGTTTAAAGTTGTACTGTTACATTGATGCTGTTGACCCGGATTACTGGTTGCTGCGGAAAAAGGAGGAAGGTCAAAAGGGGGGTGAGTGTAACGGATGTGAAACGGCTAGCTTAGTTAGCGGTGTGCGCTAAATAGCGTTTCAATCGGTTACGACACTTGCTCTGAGACCTTGAAGTAGTAATTCCCCTTGCTCTGCAAGGGCCGCGGCTTTTGTGGAGCGATGGGTAACGATGCTTCGAGGGTGACTGTTGTCGTTGTGCGCAGAAGGTCCCTGGTTCGCGCCCGGGTATGGGCGAGGGGACGGTTTAAAATTATACTGTTACACTACTCCTCTCAGTGCATACGCACCAACTTTACCATCAGAAAATGAGGCAAAGGACTGCTTCTACCAATCACTACATGAGGCCTTTCACCACATCCCCAGGAATGACAAGATCTTTCTGCTGTGTGACTTCAATGCTATGGTGGGACAGAACAACAGGATATGGAGTGGAGTACTGGGTAGGCATGGTGTTGGCCAGGTCAATGAGAACTGCATGAGACTGCTAACTCTATGTGCCGAGCACAATCTCATTTTTCACTGACACCTTGTTCCGGCAGAAGAACAAATATGAAACATCATGGATACACCCACGCTCCAAACACTGGCACATGATCAACTACGCCATAGTGAGATGTTCTGACACTAATGACGTTCTGCTGACACATGCCATGAGGGGTGCTGAATGCTGGACAGATCACTGTATGATACTGGACAACCTCCAGGTGAGAATAAATCCCCCAACGCCTGCAGAAGTCCAGTAAGAAGCCTCTGCACTGTACCCAGCTTGAGAAAGCTGCAGTAAGGGACGAGTTCCGTCACCCTCTCACTAAAAGGCTGAGGGAAATTTAGCCTCTTCTGAGCACAGAGGACCCCATGGACCAGAAGTGGGCATCTATCAGCTCAGTGCTCTATCGGGAAGTGGCCCACTTCACTGGCTACAGAGGTAGGAAACATAAGAACTGGTTTGATGAGAACTATGACACCATCACAACCATAATAGACAATATCCACAAAGCACACAGGGTTACTCTCAACAGCCACACATCTGCTACCCTCCACCATCAATGGCATGCTAGAGGCGTCACTACAGACCCTGGTTTGATCTGGGCTGTATCAAAACCGGCCGTGATCGGGAGTCCCATAAGGCAGCGCACAATTGGCCCAGCGTGGTTAGGGGAGGGTTTGGCCGGCGTAGGCAGTCATTGTAAATAAGAATTTGTTCTTAACTGACTTGCCTAGTTAGATAAAGGTTGAAATGCATCACGCAAGGAAGTGCAAACATTGTGTGCACTGCAGAATGAATGGTGGATGAATAAGGCAGAGGAAATCAAAATTTATGCTGACAAAAACGACATGCACAATTTTTATCTATGGCCTTAGAAGTCGCTCCATCACCCCCCTGAAAACAGATGGTCTGAATCTCTTGAAGGACAAAACCAGATCCTGATGAGGTGGGCAGACGACTTTGAAGCACTACTCAATCGGCGCTCTCCTACTACCACTCCATCCTGGAAGAACTGCCAATCCGTCCACCCATTCAAGACCTCAACCATTCACCAACCTTCCAAGAGGTGTTATCAGCTATCCATTCCCTCAAGAACAACACGGCTCCTGGTGCTGATAGCATCCTGGCAGAGCTACTTAAGGGAGGTTACTTCTGCACCAGAACACTCCACCAGTACATCACTGAGGTTTGGGACCGGGAGATCATCCCCAAACAGTGGTGGGATGCAAACATTGCACCATCTATAAGAACAAGGGTGACAAGTCCATCTGCGGAAACAGCTGGGGAATATCCCTTCTGGTTGTTGCCAGCAAGGTCCTGGCCAAGGTGATGTTACACAGGCTGGTAAACAACAGAGGTGACTCTGGCAGCAGTTCAATGCAGCTTCAGAAAGAACAGGAGTACAGTCGACATGATATTCAACTCACAGCATCTCCAGGAGAAGTGCTGTGAACCACATCAGGACCTTTTCATGGCCTTCGTCAACCTCTCCAAGGCCTTCGACACAAAACAGGGAACTACTAAGGGGCATTCTACTCAAATTTGACTGTCCAGACAAATTTGTCAACATCATCCTTTGCCAGTTCCATGATGGGATGATGGCTTGGGTGGCCATAGGAGGGCAGGAGTCAGTGCCCTTTGGAGTAATCGTCGCTGGGAGGCAGGGGCGTATGCTGGCACCTGTACTCTAACATCTTCCTCCTAGGTATCACCCAGCCTCTCCATAATAAGCTTGAGGACAGCAGCAGGTTTGCAGTGGACTTCAGGCTGGATGGAAAGCTATTCAACATCAGGAGACTCCAAGCAGCCACCAAGGTTTTGACGGCACGGGTTCTTGAGCTGCAGTATGCTGATGACTGTGCACATGGCCACACTCTGGAAGACCTTCAGTCCGTCCTTGTAGCGGTTGTGAGGGTCTATAGCAGGATGGGACCGTCTATCAACACTCTACCAATGGAGATCCAGCCCTCCACCCAACATGCCTGTCTTCACCATTGAACACAAATCACTGGCAACAGTCACATCCTTCCAGTACCTGGGCATCATCCTCTCTGAGGACTGCAGCATCGACCTCTCAATTAAATATAGGATCAAGCAAGCATCAACTGCCTTCGGGAAACTCAGACGAAGGGTCTTCCAAAACAGGGATCTCCACATCCAAACCAAAGTTGCTGTCTATCAAGCAGTCTGTATCACCACACTTCTTCACAGCTGTGAAGCATGGGTCACATAAGATGCCTGAAGCGCATCCTGGGAATCACCTGGTGCGACAGTGTGCCCCATACAGAAATATTTGCAAAGACCAACTGCAAGAGTATGGATGCCATGATCACACAACACCAACTGCGCTGGCTTGAGCATGTCATTAGAATGTCTCAGAAGTGCTTGACGCGGAAGATCCTGTATGGCCAGCTACATCCTGTCCGGCGATATGCTGAAAACGTTGCTGAAGTAGTGCAGCATCAAACCCACAGACCTGGAGGATGCTGCTGCTGACCGTTCCACCTGGCGGCAGCTCTGCCATAGCGGTGTACATAGTTGGGAGGAGGGGAGCACAACAAAACTGCAAAAATAGCTCAGGAGACATACAACCATGCCCCGCCAACACAGATTGCATATGCCCCACCTGCAATAAAGTTTGTGGATCTCGGATTGGATTCTACAGTCACCAAAGAATTCACTGTTAACTTAGAAGTCATCATCGGATACGATGGACAACCGTAATGTAACATACCATCTTTTATCTTCTCCCTATAGACTGTCTCATCGTTGTTGGTGATCAGGCCTAACACCGTTGTGTCTGCAAACTTAATGATGGTGTTTGAGTCATGCACGGCCACGCAGTCATGGGTGAACAGGGAGTACAGGAGGGGACTAAGCACGCACTGGAGGGGCCTCCGTGTTGAGGGTCAGCGTGGTGGATGTGTTGTTGCCTACACTCACCACCTGGAGGAGGCCTGTCAGGAGGTCCAGGATCCAGTTGCAGAGGGACATGTTCAGTCCCAGGAGCTTGGAGGGCACTATGGTGTTGAACGCTGAGCTGTAGTCAATGAACAGCATTCTCACGTAGGTGATCCTTTTGTTGAGGGCAGTGTGGAGTGCAATAGAGATTGCATCATATGTGGATCTGTTGGGCAGTATGCAAACCGGAGCCGGTCCAGGGTTTCTGGGATGATGATGTTAGCCATGACCAGCCTTTCAAAACATTTCATGGCTACAGATGTGAGTGCTACAGGGTAATAGTCAGTATTGATTTGATTTAGGCAGGTTACCTTTGCATTCCTGCGCACAGGGACTATGGTGGTTTGCTTTAAACATGTATTACAGGCCGAGTCAGGGAGAGATTGAAAATGTCCGGATTAGTCTCCCGCTCCTTGAAAGCAGCAGCTCTAGCCTTTAGCTAAGTGTGGATATTGACTGTAATCCATGGCTTCTGGTTGGGATAATATAATAATAATATAATAATATATGCCATTTAGCAGACGCTTTTATCCAAAGCGACTTACAGTCATGTGTGCATACATTCTACGTATGGGTGGTCCCGGGAATCGAACCCACTACCCTGGCGTTACAAGCGCCATGCTCTACCAACTGTGCTACAGAAGGACCATGTATGTACGGTCACTGTGGGGAACGATGCAGTTAATGAAGACGGTGACGGATGTGGTAGTATACTTCTCAATGCCATCGGATTAATCCCGGAACATATTCCAGTCTGCAGAAGAGTCAGGCCAGAGATCACAATGGAGGGCATGCCATGGACCCCAGACGACCAGATGATGATGTTCTGCAATCATTCAAGTCTTCAAACAGAGTAATACAATTCACAAACTTAATTTTTTTTGCAAAATATATATTTACAATATGATATTGAACACTTCAAAAGTAGCATGGCACTGTACAATTAAGTTAAATTAAAATGCATAAGCAGTAAGTATACTCAAAATATAATA
Organism: Oncorhynchus keta; assembly: GCF_023373465.1. NCBI lineage: Eukaryota > Metazoa > Chordata > Actinopteri > Salmoniformes > Salmonidae > Oncorhynchus > Oncorhynchus keta. Next base: position 61,940,615 of record NC_068454.1, read on the forward strand.
TTTTTAAAGTAAGGTCCAAATGTCTACTAATAATAATCAGTACAAATAAATGTAAAGAACTGTCTGACACAAACATCTAATACTTAGCTCTGGCTTAATCACCCTGTAATATCCATTTACAGTATGTCATGGCACACCAATGGACATAATCTGTAATGTTATGCACTTCCATTAGTTTCACTTCCACCACCATATTACACAAAGAAGAAACACTGAGCCACTATCCATCACACAATACCAGATCACAATCTCAGTGTAAGGCAGTGCATTAAAATATTCAAATCAAAACACTAAAGACATAACTGAAAAGTCTAAATGGTTCCTACGGTATTTCATCTGGAGAGGGGACAACATGCATTTGTTTTTTAACCACACCCCTTGATGTACAGTATAAACTGCCTCAGTTTTACCCCCAGCTGCTCCCATGCTCTTTAGCCACCTGCTGCTGCAGGGTCCCACATGGCCCAAAGGAGGGGGTACCCAGGTACCCATAAGAGGGGGGGCCCAGGTCCCCTAGCTGGCGGAGGGACTTGCACATGGGGCAGGGGTAATCAGAGAGGCCCTCTATGTCCTCGAAGGCCAGGTTGACGATCTGGTCTGTGCAGGGGTCACAGTAGAGGTGGCCACAGGACAGGCGTTTCAGACGGGCTTCGTAGGAGATGCAGCACTGGCAGTGAGGCAGGTCTGGCCCCAAGGAGAGAGATCCAGTCAGGGAGCTGCTTTCCAGACTACCTGCCTGGCTAGAGCTCAGCTTGCCTGGAGACCTACAGAGGGGATGAGAAGTTTGGTGTTGGACTCTGGATAAGAGGTGTGTAATGTATACACAGGGAGTCCGGGAGCAGGCACAGAAGGTGAGTTTAATAATAATAAACATGAAGAAAATACAAAATAGGATACGTGTACTGAACGTGACCAAAACCCAATACTGCTGGATGACTGAGGATTACTGAGGGCTATATGAAGGGAAAGTAATCAGGGTGGTGATGAAGTCCAGGTGTGCTTAACAATGGGGAGCAGGTGTGCGCCCTGATGGTTGCCAGGTTTACGCAATGTGGGTTTCCAGGACTGGTAGTTAGTAGACCGTTGACGTTGAGTGCCCGAGGGAGGGAGCAGAAGTAGGCATGACAAGGTGTTTGCTGAAGTGCAATGGTAAAGACTATACAGTGTAGTAATCTGTGAATCTTTTAAAATGAATTTATCCCAAACGAATGCTGTGGGGCAAAATGGTATGTAATAGGATCATGTAAGTATAGAAACTATCATTCAGCAATCCTGAATAGAAAACACATATCATACATGCAGAGATCATTGCATTTTCAGTACGATATACACTGTATGATATGTTTTGGTTTAACAAAGGGTTTCCAACAAAGTCAGATGCATTTCTGGCTACATTTGTGGTCATGTAACACATTATTTCATACCTTTCATAATGTGTCTCATGAAGACAATGCAGGAGAATGGAGGTAAACCTTTTTGCTTCACAAACCTTTTGTCGTAACAACTAAAGGATGGATTTTTTCTTCATAGCAAATATATTGTTACACTTCACAAACTCTTATAGAGGGGGGATCAAATAGATGATCCATATGCTATTAATCTAGTCTTAAAACGGAAATGAAATATTACTTACTGTGATATTGACACTTCGGCTCTGACTCCATAATATACCGAACAAAAATATAAAGCGCAACATGTAACGTGTTGGTCCCATGTTGCATGAGCTGAAATAAAAGATCCCAGAAATATTCCATATGCACAAAAAGCTCATTTCTCTCCAATTCTGACGCAAATTTGTTTAGATCCCTGTTAGTGAGCATTTATCATTTGCCAAGATAATCCATCCACCTGACAGGTGTGGCATAATCAAGGAGCGGATTAAACAGCGTGATCATTACACAGGTGCACCTTGTGCTGGGGACAAAAGGCCACTAAAATGTGCAGTTTTGTCACAACTCAATGCCACAGGGGTCTCAAGTTGAGGAAGCATGCAATTGGCATGCTTACTGCAGGAATGTCCACCAGAGCTGTTTTCAGAGAACTGAATGTTCATTTCTCTACCATAAGCCGCATCCAACGTCATTTTAGGGAATTTAGCATTACGTCCAACTGGCCTCACAACCTCGCCAGTGCAGGACCTCCACATGCGGCTTATTCACCTGCGGGATTGTTTGAGACAAGCCACCCAGAAAGGTGATAAAACTATGGGTTTGCACAACTGAAGAATTTATCCACAAACTGTTAGAAACCTTCTCAGCGAAGCTCATCTACATGCTCGTTGTGCTCACCAGGGTCTTGATCTGACTGCAGTTCGACGTTGTAAGTGACTTTAGCGGGCAAATTCGCACCTTTCGATGGCCACTGGAGAAGTGTGTTCTTCACGGATTAATCCCGGTTTCAAGTGTACTGGACAGATGGCAGACAGCGTGTATGGCGTTTGTGGGCGATCGATTTGCTGATGTCAATGTTGGGAACAGAGTGCCCCATGGTGGCGGTAGGGTTATGGTATGGGCAGGCATAAGCTACGGGACAACAAACGCAGTTGCATTTGATCAATGGCAATTTGAATACACAGAGATACCGTGACTAGATCCTGAGGCCCATTGTCGTACCATTAATCTGCCACCATCCCCTCATGTTTCACCATGATAATGCATGGCCACATGTCGCAAGGGTCTGTACACAATTCTTGGAAGCTGAAGATGTCCCAGTTCTTCCATGGCCTGCATACTCACCAAACATGACACCCATTGAGCATGTGTGGGATGCTCTGGATTGACATGTATGACAGAGTGTTCTAGTTCCCACCAATATCCAGCAACTTCACACAGCCACTGAAGAGGAGTGGGACAACATTCCACAGACAACAGCCTGATCACCTTTATGCGAAGGAGATGCCTTGTGCTGCATGAGGCACTGGAAAATGGATGGTCACACTAGATACTGACTGGTTCTGATCCACGCCCCTACCTTTTTTTAAGGCATCGGTGCACAACAGATGCATATCTGTATTTCCAGTCATGAAATCCATAGATTAGGGCCTAAATAATTTATTTAAATTGAATGATATCTTTATATGAACTGTAACTCGGTAAAATCTTTGAAATTGTTGCATGTTGCCTTTACATTTTTGTTCAGTTGTAATATATAATGGCATAAAAAACTGTGGGATATCATACAAACAATTATGGTCATTGGGAAAATGTTATTTTCTCACACTCACCTCTGTGAAGACGCCGAATCCTTAAAACAATCGAAGCTCAGAGCCGCTAAGATTCTCCATAAAAGGTCCATACCATTTCCTCTCATGATAGCGCCAATATTTCATCGACCTGGTTTCTGGGCCACATCTTCGTTACAATCTCTGTAGTCCTTAAAACCACCCTAAATAAATATGAAATTTAGGCAAATCCAAAAACCATAACAAAGCAGTATCGTTGTACTCGTTCCAGTCGAGAAAAACGAATAACGTTACAATGGCGATTTTTCCTCTACCTACAGTAGGTTACATTGACACCAAGTATACACGGCACGCGAACAGAAACGGAATACGAAGTGGAGCAGCTGGAGTAATCAGGATAGACTAAAAGCGCACACGACGTAGACTAGATTTGACCAATGCGATGAAAACGGGACAGTTGATATTTATCTTTACGTTATTTATTATCATACATGGAAAGTCTAATAGGCTACACTTGGCGTTTCGGAATATAGCAATAAATTAATGAAATGGTCTGACTCCAAACGCGCATAGGGGTTTTCTCTTTATGGGCCACGTTCATGTGTTCTTGTGGAATATCGGGTCATTAAGATGCGGCGATCGCTACATGAAGGCATAACTTCACAAGGTAGCCACATGGTGGCGATACATACCTGAGCATTCTTTGACTACATTTACTGGCCCACTGAGTTTTAATGTCAGCTACGGGGCTGCAATCAATACGTTTTTAATGATATAGTCAGTCAATCGTTTTAACTTTACGTTTGGAAGAAAAAGAGTTGTTCCAATGCAAGTGTTCTATTATTTGTCTTATATTGTTATCATAAAGTATGAAATTATAAGGCAGGGAAGGAAATGATGATGCCACTATTGTGCTCAGGAAATTGGATCTCGTTGTGATTAAATTATGTGTTCTTGGTAAACTAGCACTGGCTAGGCTCACTTTTGTTATAGTACAAAGATATGACACAGTCCTATATTCTTCTAAATTAAATGTAATAACAGGCAAATAATAGTCAAATAGCTGCAAATAGCAATGAAGACCATTCTACGGTAGGCCACATGAGATGCTAGCTAGTCTGGGCAGTGTTTACTTTCAGGCACATTTGTTTGTTAAGATTGTAATCTTTTCTGTCAGTTATGTGGGTCTCACACAAGCCAGCCCATCTGCTGACTGGTTTGGGGGCAATTTGTGCAGCTGTGTGGGAGTGTTGATCAGGTCTGTCAGTTTTCTAACAGGTTCCTCTGAGGGTGATGCATGGATAGCTGTTGCTCCTCCCTCCACTGGAGTCTGGACCACCTGTGGAAATGATGTCTCGTTAAGATACAGTACAGCATTATAAGCACCTACTGCAATACAGGATGATCATTTTACTCAGGGTTGTGTGTGGTTGCAGTGATACAGTGATTATAAGGATTATAGTATTATATTAATCTGAATTTAGTTTAAGTATGTTGGTCTCTGTTCATTACAGTATTGTTATCATGCAATTTCGTAACATGAAAATCATATAGAAACATGTTTTGTTTACTGTAGCAATAGGCAACACAACTTCCCCAAACATCTTTTAATGTGTTTCATTAAAAACAGCACGGCCTCCCTAATGAATTCTGAGCTGGTATCACAGCACCCTGAGAGTTCCATTTCCTGACTTCTGTTCTGATTTTAATTGTATGCTTTTCAAGTATGCTTTCCAAGTTGGATCGTGCTACGAGGGAGAAGTCCCTTGGAACTCTAATGCAGATCTCTCACATCAATGCTGATTAAATAACAAGGCAGCTTTAATCTGTCGACCCCAACCAATCAGATCTCTCACCAACAAATCCGTGCTGGAAATGATTGGAAGACAGTGACACGTTGCTGGAAATAATTGGAAGACAGTGATGAAGTTGCACTGTACTACTCCCATATGTCAGCCAGGGTGGAGGGAAGAGTGTAAGAGAAGCCATATAGCTATTCTAACATAATGCCAGTCATGCACTGAGCATCCCACTGGGACTGAGTGCAGAGCATCAGAGGTCAGGAGTACTATGGGGTGTCCTGAAGTCCTGTTCCCATCATCATCACGGTCATGTGACCGGTTACTTTGACAGCTTCAGTCAATCACTTCTCACGTTATGTGAATGAAAGGGTATAGGCTTATCTAATGTGGAATCAGTGCAGAGATTGGGTAAAATATAGGAGTATAACTGTTGTGGTCAATAGATACCAGCCTGTAGGACCTGTCCAAATGGCAGTTGGCCATCTCTGAAATAGACTGTGGCTGGTGACTATAGTAACGCCTGAAGCTAAAGGCCAGGAACTCATTTGGTCGGATGAGATCAGGGTTTGCAGTTGGCATGGCAATATGTAGGCTTATTAGGGTTAGATGTATGGTGCAGTGTACAGTTTGGTAGTGTATGTTAGTCTATTTTGGAGTTACAACTTATGGTTTGCGCAGACTGTGAATACCCAATGAATTTACAGCAATACCTTTCCCGAAAGATTTTACACCTTTTACTTCTCCCAAATGATTTATCAGTCTTTTACAAACACAGTATCAAACAGTATCATTTCTCATGTCCAATTATAGCCAGGAGCTGCAGCACGTGTAGGCAGAGGCATCTCGTGCACAGCTCAATGCACCAACAATTTGGTTAGTATGGCGAGAAAGACGGTCGAATCCATATAAGTTTGAGCAGAAATCTATAGCGTCTATAATATTGCCAAATATGTCTTCAAATGCTCGGGTGGTTTGAATAATTAATGAATGCCACATCACAAACAGCGTACGGTTCCATTGACATTCTAACGTCCACACTGAAGCAAAAGAAGAACACCCTCTCGGAAGAGAATTGTGTACGCGAGACTAGAGGGATGGATGCTCGAGAGGAGGGGGATGCTCGAGAGGAGGGGGTGCTCCAAGAACGATTCTGTGTGGTAGGGTAGCGTACGACGTCAGCCTTGTGCACACAACAGGGTTATGTTGTATTCTAAACTGGGTAGGTGACCACAGAACAATTTTCATAGACCGGATTTAACACATTTTGATTTTTTTTTAACACGGTGACAACCTTATTAACAAATAAATACAGTTGAGGTCGACTGGAAAAACGCCAACCTTCTCTACCAAAGGTAAGGAAGAGTATAAGTCTCAGTTACATTTATTTGCCGTAAATTTCGTCATACTCGATGTTTATCAAGAGCATTTAGGGTAGTATTCCAACAATTGTGTTAAATAGCCTAGTCAATAGTTTTCCACGGCTGTCCACGCAGAGCTGCCGAGGTTATTTTGAGCGATAGCAAGAAAGCACAACCGATAGAAAATGACCCCCCACCCCATCCCTAAATAGCCTGTTAGTGAAATAGCCAGAAGAGAGGTCAACGTCTGTGTGTAAAATACAAGTGATATACATCCGTTTCTACAACAAAAACAACATATCTCCAAAGAACGAATAGCATTTCTAAAGCCACCAAATTTGGTCCGGTGGTCTCGTGCGTAATAATGTAAACCTGCATCCCTGCTCCATCCCCGTGCCATCACATTTTAGCCATTATTACTACTGAAAACTGAGGTCTTCTCAAGCATGACATAACCTGGCTAAATATAGGCTACAGTGCATTTACGTATAGTGGTGAAGACTCTTTCATAGTTTAGTTTATGGTTAATTGGTGTTGATTTAAATAATGACTCAACTTATCGCCTCGCCCCTTCACCAGTCTGGACTACTTGAATTTGATTTGATGATTGCATATATTCACCCTGAACCATAAGGTATAGGCTGCACACACTGTTGAGTATCAGTGAATGTTTATTTTTTACCATAGGCTATATGTAGACTGTTTATTATTATTTTTTAAGATAAGCGGCATAAACGGCTGCGTCCTATTCATTACGCGTAGAACGCGATACATGACCTTGCGCTCTGTGATCTCGAAGATGAACGGAACTTGCTTAGAACTTATTTTTTTCTTTGTCAGTGCAGTGTCGCGTTAGTTCTGCTACAATGACCTTGTCATTTAAAAACATGACACATAGGCCTATACAGTCGATTTTTGAAGGCATCTTCGGGTTGTCCCAGCGTCTAGAATGGATAGGCTACGGTTACTGATTGACATGTTGGCCTGATAGAAAGGGCCTTCAGGGAAAAATATTCGATCTGATTGTAAAATAATTTGACAACAATTGACACCTATCTCTTTTACAATCATTTATTCACAATCATTGTTACATTTTGTTTACTAGGCTATAGCCATAGAATGTTGTTACAATGTCCATGTGTTCTCACCTTGGATAGGATCAACTACAATATGGCCTTTACCAATATAATGATAGCCAAATAAAATAAACATTTATAGGCTAACACACTATTTATTAAGATCGAAATGTGATTGGAAGATTGGAAGCTTTGTGATTTACATCAGTTCATAATCTAATTGACTAGGCCTATGGATTGGATTACAGTGCTTGCCAAATAGTGACACACTATTTACTACCCTCCCTTTCATTTGTTATGCTTGTTGTCAATCAAGTCCTGCTGTAGCTACTTGCAAAGCCTGTTGGTGACTCAGATATATAAATGTATGTTTTTATCTAACCTTGCAGTAATTCCTCCGTCAGTCTCTTGGCTGATTCCCTACTCTTTTGATACTGCAATACTCATTGTAGTGTAACCTTAAGAGATTACATCTGAAAGGTGTGTGTACTGTAGAGTACAGGGTAAAACAGAATACATTGAGAATGACTTGGCAGCTCAGGTTGATGACAGCTACAGTCATGCCCATGATGATACATTCCTCTTCAGTGCATAATCTCCATTGGAGTTTTGATATTACTCCCTCTGTTGTTTGTGCTTGTTCAACAACCCTTTGAAGCCAGACGAGCCATTGCTAAAGTGGTGTTAAAGGCAGTATTTATTAAATACAGTGGCTATTTGGTCTCCTTGAGCTGTGTGTGATGTGGCACATAAGTACAATCAAGTACATCAAGTACCAGCAAACTGGGGAAGTATTGAGACATCAAGCTCCGCGGGTGGTTATACTAAGGGAGAGTTGATCTAATCGATACAATAACAATATAATGGAGGTTATCCATTGAAGAGAGAGAGTATGGTGGATATGAGACAGCAGGTCCAGCCTCCACAGTTAGCCAGACGACAGGGAAGGGAGCTGGACAGTTTGGTGGTCTTATTTTCTGCCTGCTACCTCTGCTGATTAGGGTGTGCTCTGGGCTGTCCTCAAAGATTAGACCTGTCACAAGTTACAACTTCACTCTGCGATGGCTGTGAGCACTGGGGCTTACTGCATTAACATAACACATCCTAAGACAGGCTGAAATAGCCTGTGGACCAGCAACACAGACATTCAACTCATTCTCATTCTCATCCACCAGTATCCAATACATATCGTTGAGATCACTTGACCAGTGCAGGTGTTGCTAAATGTAGACAGTCCACTTCCATCACCACCTAGCAACCCAGAAACACAGGCCATCGGTCAAATACATACTTACGTGTTTTACATTTCTACTCTCTTATAGATTTAGCGTACAACTGAGAGATAATCAATGCCTTTTTTCTGTCTCTCGACGGAGTTCTCAAAGCACATTACCATCAGTCTTCCACTGACAGCAAATGTGCTTTTAATCTGCCATATGGGGTATCTACCTCGGAGGAACGTAATGTTGTAAACCAAACGGTAAAGCGGTAGTAAACCACACAGTGTAGCTGCACAATAGCACAACAAATAGCCCCAGTGCACGCAGTACTAGAGAGCAAACATTGTAGCTGTAAAGTAGTCATTTCATACGCTTCACATTGGCTATTTTCGTCAGAGTCCAACAACAACCAAATGGTATTAATCCAATGCATAACACTGAGCATGGAGAGCTTGCCATATTTTCTACATAATGCAGTGGTGAGGATATCTGCATAGAGAGTACCCCAGTCCCCAGCATCATCATCTTCTCCTCCCATAATCCCTGCAGTATATTCTTGGGTTCTGTTAGAGAAATTACCTTCTCCTCTCTGGTATTTCACTGCAGTGTACAATTTCCTGTTTGTAAGATTCCTTTTCTCCAGCAAGGACGCTTTATACTTTCCTCTCCAAGCTTTCACAATCCAGCACACATAATCACTGTCTTCTCATATTTCAGTTCAAAGCTTGGCATTATTGTGTTAGCATCTACACCTGCTGCTACATTTGAAACAGTAGATTGACGACAACATTGTTGTTATGAGTCATGAAACGACCATGAAAATGGTAAAAACCCTCTACACATCTATTATTTCATACGTAGGCATTACAACTCAGGCATTACAGTAGGTATAATCAAATGCCAATAGTATCTATTAGGGAATCAGAGCCTCTATTTAAAGGTGGACAGGAGTGGTACAAAGTAGTTCCCCTTGACATGGATACCACCAACATCCAATTCAAGTACTGGACTGTTAAAACCTATGGCCCGTTACATCATTGAAGGGTATAACAAGCTCATTGAGTTGTCTCCCTCTGCCTATATCACCTATTTCCTTCCCTTGTTACCTCTCAAAACTGACATGAAGAAGCCCTCTCAAATAGTACAATATTTTGTATATTCAACTTTTCTGTAGCAAGGGCAACTGCCACAGATGCTTATAATTCACTTTTTCATTATAGGTACTGCGACTGCATCCACAGCAGTTTTTTCTTTGAATATCCATATAGCAGTGAAGGGAACTAAAATGGATGCTGGGATGACATGCTGTTTGACATGGTGTTGCTGACTGCTGTAGTGAGCCCAGGTTGACTATGCACACTGAGAGGTTCCACCCAGGGAAAGATGACAATGATGACGTGACTCATGTTGGGCTGTGCCCTTTCCAGAGGGGACCTCTCTCTCTCTTTCTCTGCAGAATCATACATACTGTCTAGGTGGGTGGAGCTACTGTATGATCCATGAAAGGAGTGTGTTTACGCACATCCAAACATGGCACTGGAGCTGGACAGAAAAGAACAGCTAAATAAATAGATGTTTGTCTCCTCTCTGTTTGCTACTCCTGCTGAACAGCCTCTCATCATCCTCTCTCAGGAATACTTCCACCCTGTAATGCCCAACCCAGGAGTGTCCAGCCCTTGCAGTGTTCAGGCAGCAGGGACACAATGTAATCAAATAAAGAAATACATTTTTCTCTGGGACTCTTTCTAGGTACAGTACCAGTCAACAGTTTGGACACACCTACTCATTCAACACTATGTAAAACACATATGGAATCATGTAGTAACCAAAGAAAGTGTTTTATATTTTAAATTCTTCAAAGTAGCCACCCTTTGCCTTGATGATGGCCTTGCACACTCTTTGCATCCTCTCAACCAGCTTCATGAGTCTTGAAGGAGTGCTGAACATTTGTTGGGTGCTTTTCCTTCACTCTGCGGTCCAATTCATCCCAAACCATCTCAATTGGGTTGAGGTTGGGTGATTGTGGAGGCCAGGTTATCTGATGCAGCACTCCATCACTCTCCTTCTTGGTCAAATAGCCCTTACACAGCCTGGAGGTGTGTTTTAGGTCATTGTTGAAAAACAAATGATAGTCCCACTAAGCGCAAACCAGATGGGATGGCCTATTGTTGCAGAATGCTGTGGTAGCCATGCGGGTTAACTGTGCCTTGAATTCTAAATAAGCACCCCCACACCTCCTGCTCCATGCTTCACGGTGGGTATCACACATGCGGAGATCATCCGTTTCATAAAGATAAGGCGATTGTATCCAAAAATCTGTAATTTGGACTCATCAGACCAAAGGACAGATTTCCACTGGTCTAATGTCCATTGCTCATATTTTTTTGGCCAAAGCAAGTTTCTTCTTCTTATTGGTGTCCTTTAGTAGTGATTTCTTTGCAGCAATTCGACAATGATGGCCTGATTCAGGCAGTCTCCTCTGAACAGTTGATGTTGAGATGTGTCTGGTACTTGAACTTTGTGAAGCATTTATTTGGGCTGCAATCTGAGGTGCAGTTAACTCTAGTGAACATATCTGCAGCAGAGGTAACTCTGGGTCTTCCTTTCCTGTGGCAGTCCTGATGAGGGCCCGTTTCATCATAGCGCTTGATGGTTTTTGCAACTATACTTGAATAAACTTGAAAAGTTCTTGAAATGTTCCAGATTGACTGACCTTCATGTAATAAAGGATCGGACCCTTTTTTAAAAAAATAAATAAACTAAAATGACATACCCAAATCTAACTTCCTGTAGCTCAGGACCTGATGCAAGGATATGTATATTCTTGATTCCATTTGAAAGTAAACACTTTGAAGTTTGTGGAAACGTCAAATTAATGTAGGAGAATTTAACACATTCGATCTGGTAAAATATAATACAAATAAAAAAAACAAGTTTTTAAAAGTTTTTTAAAATCATCATCATGCAAGAGAAAGGCCTAAATGTAATATTCCAGGTTAGGCACAATTTAGATTTTGGCCTCTTGATGGCAGCAGTGTATGTGCAAAATTTTAGACTTATTCAATGAACCTTTGCATTTCTGTTCAAAATGTTGTGTCAAGACTGCCCAAATGTGCCTAATTGGTTTATTTATACATTTTCAAGTTCATAACTGTGCACTCTCCTCAAGCAATAGCATGGTATTCTTTCACTGTAACAACTACTGTAAATTGGACAGTGCAGTTAGATTAACAAGAATTTAACGTTACACAATACATGTGTGTTTTGTTCGATCAAGTTCATGTTTATATCCAAAAATCTCAGTTTACATTGGCGCAATGTTCAGAAATGCCTCCAAAACATCCGGAGAAATTGCATAGAGCCACATCAAATAACAGAAATACTCATCATAAACTTTGATGAAAGATACATGTTTTACATAGAATTAAAGATAAACTTGTTCTTAATTTAACCGCTGTGTCAGATTTCAAAAAATCTTTACGGTAAAAGCACAATATTCAATAATCTGAGAACATCGTTCAGCCACAAAAGCAAGCCATACATTTACCCGCCAAGTTGTGGAGTCAACAAAAGTCACAAATAGTATTATAAATCTTCACTTACTTTTGCTGATCTTCGTCGGAATACACTCACAGGACTCCCACTTCCACAAGAAATGTTCGTTTTTCTCAATTACATCCATATTTATGTCCAAATACCTCTGTTTTGTTTGCGGGTTTAGTTCACTATTCCAAAGGCACAATGCGCGAGCACAAAATCCAGATGAAAAGTCCAAATAGTTCCATGCAGTTTGTAGAAACATGTCAAACGATGTTTACAATCAGTACTTAGGGTATTTTTATAATAAATCTTCAATAATATTCCAACCGGACAATAGCGTATTCATTACAGAGGAAAAAGAAGGAACGGCGCAGCGCGCCCGCATGATCGCGCAGTAAACAACTGATTGGCCACAGCCTAGTCCACTTGTTGAAACAGCTCTTATTTGACCCCGTTCCACAATAGAAGCCTCAAACAACTTTATTGTTGTTGTATATTGCCCACATCGTTGTAGTCTACTGTAAGCTGAATACATTTGACCAATGTCCTGTTGTTGGGAGTTTATCACCTCCCGCGCCTATAGATCATCACTTAGGGATGACTTGGCTGCTGCACCTCTGTCCTTGTGCCCAGACAACCAGGCATGAATAATGGATGGGTGTTTTGATCGGTCCAGGCCACCCCTGGACGCTCAGACCAGAGCAGTCAATAACTGATGGATGTTTTGACCAGCCCAGGCCACCCCTGGATGCTAAAACCAGAGCAGCAGATATCTGAATAATGGGAGAGAAAAAAGGAACTGAGTCATAACTTAGCTGTCTAAGTAGATCATATTTCGAAAGTTACTGTAAAAACCTCACCTCACCCTTTCCTATTTTCCACAACTTGCTTTTTCAAAATGATACTCCTTTCTCTCCTTTCTTTGCAGTTTGTGGTAGATTGACATGAAATAAAATGGTGTGTGAGTGCGTGCGAGCTTGTGTGCATGTCCTCAGGGGAGTCCCAAGGCTCTCTACCTTAGTCTGCCTTGCCTCAACAGAGCACTCAATTGTCTTCCTAGACTTATTCCTTGAGGGCAATTCAATGACTTTATTACTTGTCTAGTCTATCATGTTGAGTATTCTCCAAACTGCAACTCATGCAACTATCACTTCAAGTTAGATGAAGTGAAATGCTACTGGTTTAACCTCTGGTCTTTTAAAGCGGCACCTCGTCCGCTCCAAGGGGAACCAATTTAACCTGTTACTCCTACCCCCTACTTTTTCGAACATTCTGTTAAAAATCGCGCAACATTTCAGCGCCCTGCGCATTTGCATTTCCAGATGTCTAGATGGGACGCCTGCGTGTCAGGTAGCAGCAAGAGGTTAAACACATTTACTTACAAGCTTTCTGGTATTGAGGAAATTATAGAAATCAAAAAAAGACACTCACAAGAATGTGAAGTTGATCTCTCGCTCGGTGTGTACACTGGAAATGAGTAATACCTATCAAAGTGTTATTTGCTCCCTGTTGGAACAGAAACATACTCCCAATCAAATAGACTTGACTAGATACACATCCTCCTCAGTGTGTATGTGTTTCACCATGGTGGACAGGATGGTACCAGCATAGATGTTTGTTGACTGGACCCTGTGGGGATCACTTCAAACAGACCAGACGTGTGCCAGCAGTGAGTGGGCCGCACTGACACGGCCCAGCATGCATTGCTCTGCACACATGACATTGAGGCAAGCCAAGGTTTTGTTAGCAAAACCACAAGTGGGATTATGGTGTGAAAATATGGCTCAACCAGAAATGTGATACATTGGATACTGTTTGAGGTATATTTAAGCACGAGCGGGTGTGCTATATGGCCAATATACAACGGCTAAAGGCTGTTCTTAAGAACGATGCAACGCGGAGTGCCTGGATACAGCCCTTAGCCGTGGTATATTGGCCATAACCCACAAACCCCTGAGGTGCCTTATTGCTATAATAAACTGGTTACCAACGTAATTAGAGCAGTAAAAATAAATGTTTTGTCATACCCATGGTATACAGTCTTATATACCATGGCTGTCAGTCAATAAACATTCAGGGCTTGAACCACCCAGTTTATAATTACATATGCTGTAGGCCTACCCAGGTAATGAAGAAACAGGGATTGTCAGAGTCGTGTGTATAGGTGGCAGGGAAGTCAGGCGCAGGAGAATCAAACTGAGTGTAATGGAGTGTATAATAACAAATAAACAAAACATACTCCAAACACAATGTAACAATAAACAAAACATACTCCAAACACAATGTAACAATAAACAAAACATACTCCAAACACAATGTAACAATAAACAAAACATACTCCAAACACAATGTAACAATAAACAAAACATACTCCAAACACAATGCAACAATAAACAAAACATACTCCAAACACAATGTAACATTAAACAAAACATACTCCAAACACAATGTAACAATAAACAAAACATACTCCAAACACAATGTAACAATAAACAAAACATACTCCAAACACAATGTAACAATAAACAAAACATACTCCAAACACAATGTAACAATAAACAAAACATACTCCAAACACAATGCAACAATAAACAAAACATACTCCAAACACAATGTAACAATAAACAAAACATACTCCAAACACAATGCAACAATAAACAAAACATACTCCAAACACAATGCAACAATAAACAAAACATACTCCAAACACAATGTAACAATAAACAAAACATACTCCAAACACAATGTAACAATAAACAAAACATACTCCAAACACAATGCAACAATAAACAAAACATACTCCAAACACAATGTAACAATAAACAAAACATACTCCAAACACAATGCAACAATAAACAAAACATACTCCAAACACAATGTAACAATAAACAAAACGTACTCCAAACACAATGTAACAATAAACAAAACGTACTCCAAAACACAATGTAACAATAAACAAAACGTACTCCAAATACAATGTAGTAATAAACAAAACATACTCCAAACACAATGTAACAATAAACAAAACATACTCCAAACACAATGTAACAATAAAAAAACATACTCCAAACACAATGTAACAATAAACAAAACATACTCCAAACACAATGTAACAATAAACAAAGTGGGTACGAGGACCCCGTTGCACACCAATACAAAAACAACACAACACTGAATAACAAATCATCTCTGACAAAGACATGAGGGGAAACAGAGGGTTAAATACACAACAGGTAATAAATGGGATTGAAACCAGGTGTGTAGGAAGACAAGACAAAAACCAATGGAAAATGAAAAATGGATCAATGATGGCTAGAAGACCGGTGACGCCGCCCGAACAAGGAGAAGCTTCGACTTCGGTAGAAGTTTTGACAGGGATGAAGATATACTGCAGTTACCTATAAAGGATATTGATGGTTTTCCCCATAACTGATCATGGCCATGCGTCTTATCTCCTCACCATGTCAATCTGAACCCCATTGCTATTAATTTGGACCATAACACTTCAAATCATACATGCGGAAATACCCAGCAACTGAATTCACATTTGACTGTGTGTTTATTAATAGTAAGAAAACTCTTCTGGACATCAGCAGGCAATTACTGGCATTTTCCACTGTATTTCAGTTGGGTTTATCAGGCATGAATGCACTGGAGCTACAGTTTAGCTGAGCTGCTTTAGCTACACTTCTGATGAATATTGCAAGGCTGCTGATGACCACGCCACTCTCTCTCTCTGCAGTATTCTACTGTAACTTGGTGTTGATGAGGTTTTCCATTAAATGTTCTATTATGTTACCTCTTAGTCAGCCTCAATGTCTACGTTTACACAGGCAGGCCAATTCTGATCTATTTTTTATTATGTTGTTCTGCAAGTTTCATTCAATTCTTTCGGAAGCTCTAGATAATATGCCGTAACATTGTTATTTAAAAAAAAATGTTAACCTTTATTTAACTAGGCAAGTCAGTTAAGAACACATTCTTATTTACAATGACGGACTAGGAACAGTGGGTTTACTGCCTTGTTCAGGGGCAGAACAACAGATTTTTACCTTGTCAGCTCTGGAATTCGTCTTAGCAACCTTTCGGTTACTGGTTTTAGCAAGTCTTCTCACCAGAATAGCATAGCTTAAGGGAAGATATGTGATCATACCAAACGACAGCTGTCCTTCTTAATCCACAGGCTGGAGAGGACAGATCCCTTTGCCTTGATGAAGGCGGTATTTTGAACCAATGTAAGTATAAGTGGCTTTTCAAATGCACATTATTGTTATATTGGGCTCTGAAAAAGATCTGATGTGAAAAGATCAGATGTGATTGGTCAAAATACCAAATATTAGAAAAAAAATATCAGAATTGGGCTGAACTGGGATATGCTTAACACCCTGGCAGTCCTACAATCTAAGATAGATGCAATCTCACACAAATTATCAAGGAACCCACCAGGTACAACCCTAAACCCGTAAACATGTGCACCCTCATAGATATTATCCTGACCAACTTGCCCTCCAAATACACCTCTGCTGTTTTCAATCAGGATCTCAGCGATCACAGCGATCACTGAAACAACCACCCCTCATCACTGTCAAACGTTCCCTAAAACACTTCTACGAGCAGGCCTTTCCAATCGACCTGGCCCGGGTTATCCTGGAAGGATATTGACCTCATCCCATCAGTCGATGATGCCTGGTCGTTCTTTAAAAGTCATTTCCTCACCATCTTAAAGAAGCATGCCCCTTTCAAAATATGTAGAACTAAGAACAGATATTGGTTCACTCCAGACCTGACTTCCCTCGACCAGCACAAAAACATCCTGTGGCTTTCTGCACTAGCATCGAAAAGTCCTCGCGATATGCAACTTGTCAGGGAAGTCAGGAACCAATACACTCAGTCAGTCAGGAAAGCAAAGACTAGCTTTTTCAAACAGAAATTTGCATCCTGTAGCTCAACTCCAAAAAGTTTTGGGACACTGTAAAGTCCATGGAGAATAAGAGCACCTCCTCCCAGCTGCCCACTCCACTGAGGCTAGGTAACACTATAACCACCGATAAATCCACGATAATCAAGAAACATCTGGCCCTTCTTTGGACACTGTGTTAACTAACCTCCAATCAAGCTTCAATGCCATACAACAGTCCTTCCGTGGCCTCCAACTGCTCTTAAACGCTAGTAAAACCAAATGCATGCTTTTCAACCGTTCACTGCCCGCACTCGCCTGCCCGACTATCGTCACTACTCTGGACGGTTCTGACTTAGAATATGTGGACAACTACAAATACCTAGGTGTCTGGCTAGACTGTAAACTCTTCTTCTAGACTCATATTAAACATCTCCAATCCAAAATGAATTATAGAATTGGCTTCCTATTTCGCAACAAAGCCTCCTTCACTCACGCTGCCAAACATGCCCTCGTAAAACTGACTATCCTACCAATCCTTGACTTCAGCGGTCATTTACAAAATAGCATCCAATACTCTACTCAACTAACTCACAGTGCCATCTGTTTTGTCACCAAAGCCACTTATACCACCCACCACCGCGACCTGTATGCATGCTCTAGTCCTCGCTGGCCCTCGCTACATATTCGTTGCCAGACCCACTGGCTTCAGGTCATCTATAAGTCTATGCCAGGTAAAGCTCCACCTTATCTCAGCTCACTGGTCACGATAACAACACCCATCACAAAATGTGATTTAGAGTGATGACAGTGGAGCACATACCTACAAGGGGGAGTTATTACAGACATCTGCATGTGGAGGAGGTGGCAGAGGGCCAACATGGAGGTGGGGAGAGATAATGTGTGTGTGTGTGATTAGAAGTGGAGGTATATGCATCCCTAGAGAGATGTAACACAATGCTAAAGCCCTACTGTTTGTACCCTGTCACCAAAACCCCATAGATCAACAGATCCATAAAGAGCCAATCTCATTCACTCTTCTGTCCTCAAATAATACTTTACTGTAAACTCCATCCGGAGCATCATGGATAATGATCCTGATTAGCTAGTTCATGTAAGCACTCGCCAGACTACTGTATTGGACAGCCAAACAATACTATATTGTTGAGGCAAACTATGCTCTCGTGGAAGTACATTTAGTTGTCTAAACCCATACAGTATCTGTAGAATTCCATCAAACCCGAGTTTAGTCGAGAGGATATGATTTGAGTGGGAGATTAGGCCTCCTGTCAAAACAGTGCTCAATCTATCTGTTTGGTGTCTTTAGTCCTACTGTCATCCATCTTCTTACTCCATTACTGGCTGACATCTCCCCGGCAACCCTGTCTCCTGCAAAACGTTTAGAAAGCCTCCGCTGAATAAAATGTCACTCCTTTATCACGTGCATTTCTCTCTTTGGTGGGTATATACCCCACTTTGTCAAATGGAGATCTGTTTGAAGTGGATTTAAATGACCGATTTATATGCACATTCACCTATCTTATGCAAGTGTAGCCAAAGGCTAAATTGACGTGTCCTTATTCAGCACAGTTGTGGATCTTTGTGGTTTTCTGTGGAAGGGTTTTCTTGCTGGTAGGAGATATGACAGCAGTAAGCGTTCACTGACAGACTCCCTGAGCGACTCATGCCATTTTCTAATGGGATCTTGACTCTTGTCCTGGCAATCTGGCAATCTGGGCTCTAGTGAACTGTAAACAGAGGAGTCAGAGAGAGTCGACTGAAACGGAAACATCATATTTCCTCCTTACTCCACTGTTTGAACAGAGGGAGACACTGTACACAAAGTCAATACTGCTCACGGTACGAATTTATACACTGAAAGGTATTTAGGGTCTCATGTGCTGTGATTAAACAAACAAGACTTTTGGACAGCAGGCCAGACAACTGTACTGTGCAAATAAATCTTCTATTGAGTTACAGGGCCTACTCCACCGAATCTGTTTTCATTGACTTGTGACTTTTATTGCTTGTCTCACACCTTATACCGCATTACATAAAGTTGGGCCTGTGTCTCTACAATTCTCTTTCAACATACATACAGTTTTTCCACTCCCATAAACCTTCTTGGCTGGATTAATAGCCTTGGTAGCATTAGCTCTAAGCTAAATCTGAAACATGCTAGGGTTGTTTTAAGCCACGGTGACGTACCCTTCTGGCACAGAACTGTCTGAACTTGTTGTTGTCTTTAACTTCAGCATATATTCCTCCATTACTATTACCACAATGGTTTAAGGGTGGAAATAGGCAGTGCTGTATCACATTTAGCAAATGGTTGCTCATGTTAGCATTAACAATGATTTTGATTGGAAATTGACCCACACAATTTCAGCTGTTGACAGTTGCCTAGCCCAGTGCTCAAGTCTACATTTACTAGCTGTATTTTAGTCGTGGTAAGGCCTGTTAAGATAAGCAAATAAAGTAGCTTCAGCCAGAGCATAAGACTGTTCCGCTTTAGTGCACTGCCTCACTTTTAACGTGCTAGCTAGCGTTATCTTATTTCCTGTTTCTCTCTGCTCTCTTTTGTTGTTAGCAAGCTGCTGCTCTGTTCCAGTTTTGTGTGTGGTGTAGAGAGGAGCTCCACTGGCCCCCTGGCATCCTCTCAGCTCACTAGAAGGAAATAGGTTTACATAATTAAGTCTTTCATCACTGGCAAACGACAGCTAGGGTTTTGGTCCGGCTCCTCTCGGACACTTAATTTATTATCAATTTACACTTCATTAAAGATGCCAGGCCCAATAGGAGATGTGCTTTACTTTGGAATAACTCATTACATTGTTATCTTATCGACTTTCTTGCTGTTTATCCCATATATTAAGCCTTTTGTTGTTGGATATTTCCAGAAGGATTTGCTGTCTTGTTGCGGCCAAATGTCCATATCATGACTCACAGATTAGTTAAGGGAAATTAAATATTCTCATCTAGATTCTTTAGTGCTAACAACCGCGTACTTGCAGCAGCATGACTCTTAAGAAGATAATGGTTTATTATTCCAGGCTAAAGAGCCTATCTGTACCTACTCATATCGATCAGTAGTGGGGATGTAAAGGGTAATCTAGTGATGGCTAGCTCATTGCATTTAGATGGAGTAGTGAGTGGCTCCTGGTGTGAAGGTCGTGACCATGGAGACAAAGAATAACCAGCCAACCGGCTGGCGCCTCCGAGAGAGAATGAGGCGCTGTGCGAAGATCAAGATTTCTAGACCAAGAGCAGAGGTGGGCGGTTTTATGTGCCCTCAAGATCTTGGATTGCTAAGAGATGATACAATATGCTTTTGGTTTTGGAGCAGCTATTTTACAGAATAGCTTAGATCAGTGGGCCATTAAAGTAAGGTACACTGGGGTATCTAGAATGGGGTAGGTGAGTAATAGCCCTCTTAAATTATTAAAGCTCAAGAGCAGAGGTTATACCTTTAGGGAGTAAGGAGTAACTCTATTTCAGTAGGTGGGGGAGGTCTAATACAGCTTTTATTCTTCTGTTTTATTGTCACGTTTTCTTATCCAAACATATAACTAAATATGTCCTATGGGAGGGCCTCATTCATCTTCTCTGACTACACATGAAATAAAGTTGGAAGTTTACATACACTTATGTTGGAGTCATTAAAACTCATTTTTCAACCACTCCACAAATTTCTTTTTAACAAACTATAGTTTTGGCGAGTTGGTTAGGACATCTACTTTGTGCATGACACAAGTCATTTTTCCAACAATTGTTTACAGACAGATTATTTCACTTATAATTCACTGTATCAAAATTTCAGTGTGTCAGAAGTTTACATACACTAAGTTGACTGTGCCTTTAAACAGCTTGGGAAATTCCAGAAAATGATGTCATGGCTTTAGAAGCTTCTGATAGGCTAATTGACATAATTTGAGTAAATTGGAGGTGTACCTGTGGATGTATTTCAAGGCCTACCTTCAAACTCAGCTCCTCTTTGCTTGACATCATGGGAAAATCAAAAGAAATCAGCCAAGACCTCAGAAATAAAATTGTAGATCTCCACAAATCTGGTTCATCCTTGGGAGCAATTTCCAAACGCCTGAAGGCACCACGTTTATCTGTATTAAACAATAGTACACAAGTATTAACACCATGGGACCACGCAGCCGTCATACCGTTCAGGAAGGAGACGCATTCTGTCTCCTTGAGATTAACCTACTTTGGTGCGAAAAGTGCAAATCAATCCCAGAACAACAGCAAAGGGCCTTGTGAAGATGCTGGAGGAAACAGGGATGAAAGTATCTATATCCACATAACCTGAAAGGCTGCTCAGCAAGGAAGAAGCCACTGCTCCAAAACAGCCAGAAAAAAGCCAAACTACAGTTTATATCTGCACATGGGGACAAAGATCGTACTTTTTGGAGAAATGTCTTTTGGTCTGATGAAACAAAAATAGAACTGTTTGGCCATAATGACCATCATTATGTTTGGAGGAAAAAGGGGGAGGTTTGCAAGCCGAAGAACACCATCCCAACCGTGAAGCACGGGGGTGGCAGCATCATGTTGTGGGGGTGCTTTGCTGCAGGAGGGACTGGTGCACTTCACAAAATAGATGGCATCATGAGGGAGGAAAGTTATGTGGATATATTGAAGCAACATCTCAAGACCTCAGTCAGGAAGTTAAAGCTTGGTGGCAAATGGGTCTTCCAAATGGACAATGACCCCAAGCATACTTCCAAAGTTGTTGCAAAATGGCTTAAGGACAAAGTCATGGTATTGGAGTGGCCATCACAAAGCGCTAACCTCAATCCTATAGAACATTTGTGGGCAGAACTGAAAAAGCGTGTGCGAGCAAGGAAGCCTACAAGCCTGACTCAGTTACACCAGCTCTGTCAGGAGGAATGGGCCAAAATTCACCCAACTTATTGTGGGAAGCTTGTGGAAGGCTACCCGAAACGTTTGACCCAAGTTAAGCAATTTGAAGGCAATGCTAGCAAATACTAATTGAATGTATGTAAACTTCTGACCCACTGGGAATGTGATAAAAGCTGAAATAATTCATTCTCTCTGCTTTATTCTTTCTCTGCTTTTATGCTTTATTTAACATTCTTAAATAAAGTGGTGAGCCTAACTGACCTTAAATAGGGAATGTTTACTGGGATTAAATGTCAGGAATTGTGAAAAACTGAGTTTAAATGTATTTGGCTAAGGTGATTGTAAACTTCAACTCTATGTCCTCGGGTTGCTAGATTGAGATGTCTTACCAAAGCAGACAGCTCCCAACAGAGTCATTCTGTGTAAGGATCCTTGTAAACTATGGACCATTAACCACTAATGATGTCAAGGCAGGAAACTCCTGCATCAATACAGGCAGGCACAAGGGACAGAAGTTTTCTTTGCATGGTGACATACTCTGATACATTATCTGTCTGTTTCAAATTATATCATTTTTCTCTTCTTTGAATGGAATTTATATCAACATGGATTCGTTAGATTCCCTCTCAGCCCACATTTCCAATCTCATTACAATTTAATATAATGTTGTCAAAATATTCAATTATTCAATGTTTTCTTAGAGAGGCTGCTGGCATACACATCAGCATATAGAACTATTCTTGAGCTTCCTCCTCTTTACGCACTAACTCCATGTGTAATGCAACCACAAGGTTGTTCCCTTCCTGGGAAACCTGCTTGTTACTGCAGGCCTCATGTTTTATACATACTGTATGTCTGCTCTTGTTCACCTGCCAAAGGTCCTACAGGAGGATTTCAATTTCAAATTTACCTCCATATGTTTTTCAAGTATTTCTTTATTATAATTCATATTCCCACCTGCATGACAAGCTCTGTGCAGTAGGGATGGAAGATTGTCTCTCTTGTGCTTTCTCTTCCCTGAACGATGCTTGTGGTACAATGGACCCAGGTTTAAATGCAATTGCTTCAGGATTCTTGAGCAATACAGATGTAGGTTCTTAATTTGCGCCAGTTTGCTACAGAAGGAAAATAACCTTACAGCAACAGGCAATGTGAATTATTATGTGGATAATAATTCATGGATATTTTTGTCGGGGTTGATACATTTTCCGTTAAGGGCAAATCAAGTCTGAAATTTCAAAGTGGAAATGACAAACTTTAGAAGCCTTTTTAAAACTCAAATACACTACAAGTTTGCATTTCCTGCTGTGCATGAATATTCTCAACAACAAAAAAGTGATCCGATTAAGATCCTACATCTGTAGCTAGCAGATGGTGTCTAACCAGAGTCAGGGATTTCAAGGGGCTAGTAGGGGCCATCTCACTCACTGCCATTTATATTGAAATCGGGCTTCTATGTTCCACTCTGGTGGCACCTAATGTGCACTTTACCGTGTGAAGTGGATGAAGCAAATCCACATACAATATACTGGCCTATATTAGCCCAGCAGAGAACAAGGAGAGGATATGTAGAGAATTTTGACATGCAATTCAATGCAATCTAATTCATTTACATTGACGTGCAATTATGTTTCAGTTTCACAGTATCTGCTAATACAGTGCATGTTTGTGGGAACTGGTCATACATAGGACACAAAGCTGGGATAATATGTCATATTCATATGAATTTAATCATTTCCATCCATTGTATTCATCCACTGTATTCGTATTATTCTCAACGCATAGACATCACCAAAGTCACCTTTATCTGTGTGGCACATTACTGCTCCTTACCTTGGTAGAAAAGACAGAGAGAGGTCAGAGATGACTGATATAGCTGCTGTTGTTTCCGGGGTTCATTTTCAGTCTAAGTGAGTGTTACTTGGAAACACAGTCTTCCCAGAAGACCTTTGGGTTCAGTGATCTCTGCCAGTCTGTTGTCTGAGCAGCTCCCCAGCCCTCCATCCTCTTCTCCAGTTTCTCTCCTCTCCTCTCCTCTCCTCTCCTCTCCTCCTCTCCTCTCCTCTCCTCTCTCTCCTCTCCTCTCCTCTCCTCTCCTCTCCTCTCCTCTCCTCTCCTCTCCTCTCCTCCAGTTTCTATCCCATCTGATCTCATGCTACTTAGCCAGGACACTCCTAGCACAGTATAGAAAGTAGTCCGTTTGGTAAGGCTGTAATAGTAGCCTGTTACACAGTTGACTTGGTAATTACGTATGTGCCTTTTAGGTACCAGGTACTGAATCGCAGCACCAGAGAGTACCCCTTGTCCAACAGGTACTGAACTAGGACCGTAAAATAAAGTGTTAACAGATTAAAGGGGGGCCACTAACCAAAGAAGGGTGGGGACTGTTACAGTATTTCAGAGTGTGTGCATGGTCATTGGGTTCAGCTATGGTCTATGGATCCTCCCTGAGGCCTGTTCTCTTCTCCTGCTGTGTCTCCTCCTCTTCAAAGGGCCAGAGAATCCAATAGCACTAGGCAGCCACAGTGGGCACCAACACCACTCTATCAAGGGATCAGCTTCACACTGTCTCCTACACATCCCCATTTGGGATTGGTGTTATTCTCAAACTAACAGCATACAGTCACATTTCTGAAAAAAATAGAATTAGTATTTACTAAAGAAACATCGTATTTTAAGGTTGTATAGTAGGCTAGGCTATATATTGTGCATGGATTTCAATGAACAGTGTGCACACTTTCTCTCTTAAGATATTGTATATTAATCTGACAATCTGACTGCATCTGTTTCCCTTGGCTGTATTGCTGTATTCCTCTGTGAGACAAATTTGACGGGTCTGTGTGTGTTATGGTGACAGAGGTGCAGGGAAAAGAGCAGGCGACTCGGCTGCCCATTTTTCTGTCAGCCTTGTTCTCCGGGTCAAGGTTTAACCTGCCTGCTATCTCTGGAGACTGGGAGGTTAAACAGCACAGCCCAGGCAGGTTAGTGTTGCCGATAGCGCCACAAGGAGAGGAATACACAACAGAAAGAACAAAGTGAAGCTGAGAACCAATTATCCTTACCCACAAATAACAGAGACAGAGAGCCAGGGGAGGGAGAGAGAGAGAAACAGAGAGAGAGAACCAGGGGAGGGAGAGAGAGAAACAGAGATAGAGAGCCAGGGGAGGGAGAGAGAGAAACAGAGAGAGAGAACCAGGGGAGGGAAAGAGAGAAACAAAAATAGAGAGCCCGGGGAGGGACAGAGAGAAACAGAGATAGAGAGCCAGGGGGGAGAGAGAGAACAGAGATAGAGAGCCAGGGGAGGGAACAGAGAGAGAAGCCAGGGGAGGGAGAGAGAGAAACAGAGATAGAGAGCCAGGGGAGGGAGAGAAACAGAGAGAGAGCCAGGGGAGGGAGAGAGAGAAACAGAGATAGAGAGCCAGGGGAGGGAGAGAGAAACAGAGATAGAGAGCCAGGGGGAGGAAACAGAGATAGAGAGAAACAGAGATAGATAGAGAGCCAGAAACATAGGAGGAGGGGGAGAGAGAAACAGAGATAGAGAGAGAGAGAAACAGGGAGGGAGAGAGAGAAACAGAGATAGAGAGCCAGGGGAGGGGAGAGAGAAACAGAGATAGAGAGAGGGGAACAGAGACAGAGAGAAACAGAGATAGAGAGAGGGGAGGAGAGAGAGAAACAGAGATAGAGGGGAGGGAGAGAGAGAAACAGAGAGAGGGAGGGGAGGGAGAGAGAGAAACAGAGATAGAGAGCCAGGGGAGGGAGAGAGAGAAACAGAGATAGAGAGCCAGGGGAGGAGAAACAGAGAGAGAGCCACAGAGAGATAGAGAGCCAGGGGGAGAGGAGAGAGAGAAACAGAGAGAGAGAGCCAGATAGAGGCCAGGGGAGGGAGAGAGAGAAACAGAGAGAGAGAGAAAGCCAGGAGGGAGAGAGAGAAACAGAGAGAGAACAGAGAGAGAGCCAGGGGAGGGAGAGAAACAGAGATAGAGAGGAAGGGGGGGAAACAGAGAGAGAAACAGAGATAGAGAGCAGGGGAGGGAGAGGAGGGAGCCAGGGGGAGAGAGAGAAACAGAGATAGAGAGCCAGGGAGGGAGGGGAGAGGAGAGAGAGAAGACAGAGAGCCAGGAGAGGGACAGAGAGACAGAGAAACATAGATAGGAGCCAGGGGGGAGGAGAGAAACAGAGAGCCAGGGAGGGAGAGAGAGAAACAGAGATAGAGAGCCAGGGGAGAGGGAGAGAGAGAAACAGAGATAGAGAGCCAGGAAGGAGGGAGGGGAGAGAGAAACAGAGATAGAGAGCCAGGGGGGGAGGGGAGGGACAGGGGAGGGAGAGAGAAACATAGATAGAGAGCCAGGGGAGGGACAGAGAGAAACAGAGATAGAGAGCCAGGGGAGGGACAGAGAGAAACAGAGATAGAGAGCCAGGGGAGGGAGAGAGAGAAACAGAGATAGAGAGCCAGGGGAGGGAGAGAGAGAAACAGAGATAGAGAGCCAGGGGAGGGAGAGAGAGAAACAGAGATAGAGAGCCAGGGGAGGGAGAGAGAGAAACAGAGATAGAGAGCCAGGGGAGGGAGAGAGAGAAACAGAGATAGAGAGCCAGGGGAGGGAGAGAGAGAAACAGAGATAGAGAGCCAGGGGAGGGAGAGAGAGAAACAGAGATAGAGAGCCAGGGGAGAGAGAGAAACAGAGATAGAGAGCCAGGGGAGAGAGAGAGAGAAACAGAGATAGAGAGCGAGGGGAGGGAGAGAGAGAAACAGAGATAGAGAGCCAGGGGAGGGAGAGAGAGAAACAGAGATAGAGAGCCAGGGGAGGGACAGAGAAACAGAGGAGGGAGGGAGAGAGGGGAGAGAAACAGAGATAGAGAGCCAGAGAGAGAAACAGAGATAGAGAGCCAGGAGGGAGAGAGAGAAACATAGATAGAGAGGGGAGGGACAGAGAGATAGAGAGCCAGGGGAGGGACAGAGAGAAACAGAGATAGAGAGCCAGGGGAGGGACAGAGAGAAACAGAGATAGAGAGCCAGGGGAGGGACAGAGAAACATAGATAGAGAGAGAGAAACAGAGGGAGCCAGGGGGAGAGAGAAACAGAGAGCCAGGGAGAGAAACAGAGATAGAGAGCCAGGGAGGGAGAGAGAAACAGAGAGAGCCAGGGGGGAGAGAGAAACAGAGATAGAGAGCCAGAGGGAGGGGAGAGAGAAACAGAGATAGAGAGAGAGCCAGGGAGAGAGAGGAGAGCCAGAGAAACAGAGATAGAGAGCCAGGGGAGGGACAGAGAGAAACAGAGATAGAGAGCCAGGGGAGGGAGAGAGAGAAACAGAGATAGAGAGCCAGGGGAGGGACAGAGAGAAACAGAGATAGAGAGCCAGGGGAGGGAGAGAGAGAAACAGAGATAGAGAGCCAGGGGAGGGACAGAGAGAAACAGAGATAGAGAGCCAGGGGAGGGACAGAGAGAAACAGAGATAGAGAGCCAGGGGAGGGACAGAGAGAAACAGAGATAGAGAGCCAGGGGAGGGACAGAGAGAAACAGAGATAGAGAGCCAGGGGAGGGAGAGGAGAAACAGAGATAGAGCCAGGGGGAGGGAGAGAGAAACAGAGATAGAGAGCCAGGGGAGGGAGAGAGAGAAACAGAGATAGAGAGCCAGGGGAGGGACAGAGAGAAACAGAGATAGAGAGCCAGGGGAGGGACAGAGAGAAACAGAGATAGAGAGCCAGGGGAGGGACAGAGAGAAACAGAGATAGAGAGCCAGGGGAGGGAGAGAGAGAAACAGAGATAGAGAGCCAGGGGAGGGAGAGAGAGAAACAGAGAGAGAGCCAGGGGAGGGAGAGAGAAACAGAGATAGAGAGCCAGGGGAGGGACAGAGAAACAGAGATAGAGAGCCAGGGGAGGGACAGAGAGAAACAGAGATAGAGAGCCAGGGGAGGGAGAGAGAAACAGAGATAGAGAGCCAGGGGAGGGACAGAGAGAAACAGAGATAGAGAGCCAGGGGAGGGAGAGAGAAACAGAGATAGAGAGCCAGGGGAGGGACAGAGAGAAACAGAGATAGAGAGCCAGGGGAGGGAGAGAGAGAAACAGAGATAGAGAGCCAGGGGAGGGACAGAGAGAAACAGAGATAGAGAGCCAGGGGAGGGAGAGAGAGAAACAGAGAGAGAGAGCCAGGGGAGGGACAGAGAGAAACATAGATAGGGAAGGAGGGACAGAGAGAAACAGAGATAGAGAGCCAGGGGAGGGAGAGAGAGAAACAGAGAGAGAGAGCCAGGGGAGGGACAGAGAGAAACAGAGATAGGGAAGGAGGGACAGAGAGAAACAGAGATAGGGAAGGAGGGACAGAGAGAAACAGAGATAGATAGGCTGTCATTGAAAATAAGAATTTGTTTGTAACTGACCTGCCTAGTAAAATAAAGGTTAAAAAAAAATGTTCCCTTGAAGGTTGGATTTAAGCCGAGAGCCATTAGAAATGACGGGCTGGGAGAGAGCTATGAGATAACTGGTGCTCAATCAATGCAGGCCACTGAGTTAGAACAGGTGCTCTTCTGTCATTTTCTAATTAAAGCTGTCGTTTCCACTTATTAAGGACATTACATTGGGTCAGATAAGGTGGGCTGAATGGGCTCAGCCATAGGAATAAGGCCATTCGTTGAGAATCATGAATACAGGTACTGAGAACCTCCATGCGGTTACTGACTTCACTTGAGTTTGTCTTTCTGTGGCACGAGCAGCACAGGAGGCAGGACGGATCATCATAATGGCTGGGATGGAGGAAATGGAATGGTGTCAAACACGTGTTCGATACAATTCCATTTATTCCCCTCAAGCCATTACTATGAGCCCGTCCTCCCAATTAAGGTGCCACCGGCCAGCTGTCATGTATTCCAACCGTATGTAAACACCATAGTTTGTATTTCTTGATTGGAAGTTGACGGAGTGAGAATGATTGAGAACTGCGATGGACAGTTGATGCTGCGTAGTGTCTTTCCACAGTGTCTTTCCACAGTGTTGGAGGTGCCGTTCTAACACAATCCCCTTTCATTCCAGGTCTCAATTTGGAGGAAGATATTCTATCTGTAGCTGATAAAGGAGCTGTCCGTGGCGCTGAATTCCAGATCCACAGAGGTCCACAGTGCACACCCATGCCCTTGTGCCACTCCTGATATCTCCCGTTCCTAGCAGCAACCAACCTCACCGCCAGAGCCAAGATGGACGACGGCTACGGACAAGACGGACGTCAGGACTTCATCCGCGGTGCCAAAGACATCGCCAAGGTGGTGAAGAAGCAGGCGGGCAAGAAGGTGGGCCGCGGTGTGGACAAAATGGCCGACGAGTACACCAAGCGCTCATACAAGCGCTTCGAGGAAGAGGACGAGGATGACGACTACCCCGTGCAGCAGAGCCAAGATGGCGACGGCTACTACCGCAATGACAGCCGGGCCAACGACGACGAGGGCGGCCACAGCGACTCCACGGAAGGTCACGACGAAGACGATGAGATCTACGAGGGAGAGTACCAGGGGATCCCCCGGGCGGAGTCCGGCAAAACGGGTCCGGGGGACGGGATGGCTCCCCAAGCTCAGATCAGGGACCTGGCCCAGTTCGAGGCAGAGAGGAGGAAGGATCAGGAGGAGTTGGCCCAGCAGTACGAAACCATCCTGCAGGAGTGTGGCCATGGGAAGTTCCAGTGGACGCTGTACTTTGTGCTGGGGCTGGCCCTCATGGCAGACGGTGTGGAGATCTTTGTGGTGGGCTTTGTGCTGCCCAGCGCAGAGAAGGACATGTGTCTGTCCGAGGAAAGCAAGGGCATGTTGGGTAAGATGGTTCTAATGGCCAGCCTGCTATCGATTATTCTAACTGTGTTACTCTCTCTCTATTCCGGTTCCCTTATTCCTCTTTCCCTCCTTCTTTATTCGCTCTTTAGCCCTCTCTCTCTCTTTTTCCCTGTCACTCTTTAGCCCTCTCACTCTCTTTTTCCCTCTCACTCTATTTAGCCCTCTCACTCTCTTTAGCCCTCTCACTCTATGTAGCCCTCTCACTCTATTTAGCCCTCTCACTCTATTTAGCCCTCTCACTCTCTTTTTCCCCTCTCTCTTTTCCCCTCTCACTCTCTTTTTCCCTCTCACTCTATTTAGCCCTCTCACTCTCTTTTTCCCTCTCACTCTATGTAGCCCTCTCACTCTATTTAGCCCTCTCACTCTCTTGTTCCCTCTCACTCTATTTAGCCCTCTCTTTCTCTTTTTCCCTCTCTCTCTTTTTCCCTCTCACTCTTTAGCCCTCTCACTCTCTTTTTCCCTCTCACTCTATTTAGCCCTCTCACTCTCTTTTTCCCCTCTCTCTTTTCCCCTCTCACTCTCTTTTCCCCTCTCACTCTCTTTTTCCCTCTCACTCTATTTAGCCCTCTCACTCTCTTGTTCCCTCTCACTCTCTTTTTCCCTCTCACTCTCTTTAGCCCTCTCACTCTCTTTTTCCCTCTCACTCTATGTAGCCCTCTCACTCTATTTAGCCCTCTCACTCTATTTAGCCCTCTCACTCTCTTTTTCCCCTCTCTCTTTTCCCCTCTCACTCTCTTTTTCCCTCTCACTCTATTTAGCCCTCTCACTCTCTTGTTCCCTCTCACTCTATTTAGCCCTCTCTTTCTCTTTTTCCCTCTCTCTCTTTTTCCCTCTCACTCTTTAGCCCTCTCACTCTCTTTTTCCCTCTCACTCTATTTAGCCCTCTCACTCTATTTAGCCCTCTCACTCTCTTTTCCCCTCTCACTCTCTTTTTCCCTCTCACTCTATTTAGCCCTCTCACTCTCTTGTTCCCTCTCACTCTATTTAGCCCTCTCACTCTATTTAGCCCTCTCACTCTCTTTTTTCCCTCTCACTCTATTTAGCCCTCTCACTCTATGTAGCCCTCTCACTCTATTTAGCCCTCTCACTCTATTTAGCCCTCTCACTCTCTTGTTCCCTCTCACTCTATTTAGCCCTCTCACTCTCTTGTTCCATCTCACTCTATTTAGCCCTCTCACTCTCTTGTTCCCTCTCACTCTATTTAGCCCTCTCACTCTATTTAGCCCTCTCACTCTCTTGTTCCCTCTCACTCTATTCAGCCCTCTCACTCTATTTAGCCCTCTCACTCTCTTGTTCCCTCTCACTCTATTTAGTCCTCTCACTCTATTTAGCCCTCTCACTCTCTTGTTCCCTCTCACTCTCTTGTTCCCTCTCACTCTATTTAGCCCTCTCACTCTCTTGTTCCCTCTCACTCTATTTAGCCCTCTCACTCTATTTAGCCCTCTCACTCTATGTAGCCCTCTCACTCTATGTAGCCCTCTCACTCTATTTAGCCCTCTCACTCTATGTAGCCCTCTCACTCTATTTAGCCCTCTCACTCTATGTAGCCCTCTCACTCTATTTAGCCCTCTCACTCTATTTAGCCCTCTCACTCTTTAGCCCTCTCACTCTCTTTTTCCGTCTCTCTTTTTCCCTCTCACTCTCTTGTTCCCTCTCACTCTATGTAGCCCTCTCACTCTATGTAGCCCTCTCACTCTATGTAGCCCTCTCACTCTATTTAGCCCTCTCACTCTCTTGTTCCCTCTCACTCTATTTAGCCCTCTCACTCTATGTAGCCCTCTCACTCTTTAGCCCTCTCACTCTCTTTTTCCCTCTCACTCTATTTAGCCCTCTCACTCTATTTAGCCCTCTCACTCTCTTTTTCCCCTCTCTCTTTTCCCCTCTCACTCTCTTTTTCCCTCTCACTCTATTTAGCCCTCTCACTCTCTTGTTCCCTCTCACTCTATTTAGCCCTCTCACTCTATTTAGCCCTCTCACTCTC
Organism: Oncorhynchus keta; assembly: GCF_023373465.1. Taxonomy (NCBI): domain Eukaryota; kingdom Metazoa; phylum Chordata; class Actinopteri; order Salmoniformes; family Salmonidae; genus Oncorhynchus; species Oncorhynchus keta. Next base: position 61,972,357 of record NC_068454.1, read on the forward strand.
TTTTTCCCTCTCACTCTATTTAGCCCTCTCACTCTATGTAGCCCTCTCACTCTATTTAGCCCTCTCACTCTCTTTTAGCCCTCTCACTCTCTTGTTCCCTCTCACTCTATTTAGCCCTCTCACTCTCTTGTTCCATCTCACTCTATTTAGCCCTCTCACTCTCTTGTTCCCTCTCACTCTATTTAGCCCTCTCACTCTATTTAGCCCTCTCACTCTCTTGTTCCCTCTCACTCTATTCAGCCCTCTCACTCTATTTAGCCCTCTCACTCTCTTGTTCCCTCTCACTCTATTTAGCCCTCTCACTCTATTTAGCCCTCTCACTCTCTTGTTCCCTCTCACTCTCTTGTTCCCTCTCACTCTATTTAGCCCTCTCACTCTCTTGTTCCCTCTCACTCTATGTAGCCCTCTCACTCTATGTAGCCCTCTCACTCTATGTAGCCCTCTCACTCTATTTAGCCCTCTCACTCTATGTAGCCCTCTCACTCTATTTAGCCCTCTCACTCTATTTAGCCCTCTCACTCTATTTAGCCCTCTCACTCTATTTAGCCCTCTCACTCTTTAGCCCTCTCACTCTCTTTTTCCGTCTCTCTTTTTCCCTCTCACTCTCTTGTTCCCTCTCACTCTATGTAGCCCTCTCACTCTATGTAGCCCTCTCACTCTATGTAGCCCTCTCACTCTATTTAGCCCTCTCACTCTCTTGTTCCCTCTCACTCTATTTAGCCCTCTCACTCTATGTAGCCCTCTCACTCTCTTTTTCCCTCTCCCTCTCTTTTTTTCCCTCTCACTCTATTTAGCCCTCTCACTCTATGTAGCCCTCTCACTCTATTTAGCACTCTCACTCTATGTAGCCCTCTCACTCCCTTTTTCCCTCTCACTCTATTTAGCCCTCTCACTCTATTTAGCCCTCTCACTCTATGTAGCCCTCTCACTCTCTTTTTCCCTCTCACTCTATTTAGCCCTCTCACTCTCTTTTTCCCTCACACTCTATTTAGCCCTCTCACTCTCTTGTTCCCTCTCATTCTATTTAGCCCTCTCACTCTATTTAGCCCTCTCACTCTCTTGTTCCCTCTCACTCTATTTATCCCTCTCACTCTCTTGTTCCCTCTCACTCTATTTAGCCCTCTCACTCTATGTAGCCCTCTCACTCTATTTAGCCCTCTCACTCTTTTGTTCCCTCTCACTCTATTTAGCCCTCTCACTCTCTTGTTCCCTCTCACTCTATTTAGCCCTCTCACTCTATTTAGCCCTCTCACTCTCTTGTTCCCTCTCACTCTATTTAGCCCTCTCACTCTATTTAGCCCTCTCACTCTCTTGTTCCCTCTCACTCTATTTAGCCCTCTCACTCTATTTAGCCCTCTCACTCTCTTGTTCCCTCTCACTCTATGTTAGCCCTCTCACTCTATGTAGCCCTCTCACTCTATTTAGCCCTCCCACTCTATGTAGCCCTCTCACTCTATTTAGCCCTCTCACTCTATTTAGCCCTCTCACTCTATTTAGCCCTCTCACTCTCTTGTTCCCTCTCACTCTATGTAGCCCTCTCACTCTATTTATCCCTCTCACTCTATTTAGGCCTCTCACTCTATTTAGCCCTCTCACTCTATTTAGCCCTCTCACTCTATTTAGCCCTCTCACTCTATGTAGCCCTCTCACTCTATGTAGCCCTCTCACTCTATGTAGCCCTCTCACTCTATTTTGCCCTCTCACTCTATGTAGCCCTCTCACTCTATGTAGCCCTCTCACTCTATTTAGCCCTCTCACTCTATGTAGTCCTCTCACTCTATTTAGCCCTCTCACTCTATGTAGTCCTCTCACTCTATTTAGCCCTCTCACTCTATTTAGCCCTCTCACTCTATTTTGCACTCTCACTCTATGTAGCCCTCTCACTCTATGTAGCCCTCTCACTCTATTTAGCCCTCTCACTCTATGTAGTCCTCTCACTCTATTTAGCCCTCTCACTCTATTTAGCCCTCTCACTCTATTTAGCCCTCTCACTCTATGTAGCCCTCTCACTCTATTTAGCCCTCTCACTCTATGTAGCCCTCTCACTCTATGTTGCCCTCTCACTCTATTTAGCCCTCTCACTCTATGTAGCCCTCTCACTCTATGTACTCTATTTAGCCCTCTCACTCTATGTAGCCCTCTCACTCTATGTAGCCCTCTCACTCTATTTAGCCCTCTCTCACTCTATGTAGTCCTCTCACTCTATTTAGCCCTCTCACTCTATGTAGTCCTCTCACTCTATTTAGCCCTCTCACTCTATTTAGCCCTCTCACTCTATGTAGTCCTCTCCTCTATTTAGCCCTCTCACTCTATTTAGCCCTCTCACTCTATTTAGTCCTCTCACTCTATTTAGCCCTCTCACTCTATGTAGCCCTCTCACTCTATTTAGCCCTCTCACTCTATGTAGTCCTCTCACTCTATTTAGCCCTCTCACTCTATTTAGCCCTCTCACTCTATTTAGCCCTCTCACTCTATGTAGCCCTCTCACTCTATTTAGCCCTCTCACTCTATGTAGCCCTCTCACTCTATGTTGCCCTCTCACTCTATTTAGCCCTCTCACTCTATGTAGCCCTCTCACTCTATGTAGCCCTCTCACTCTATGTAGTCCTCTCACTCTATTTAGCCCTCTCACTCTATGTAGCCCTCTCACTCTATGTAGCCCTCTCACTCTATGTAGCCCTCTCACTCTATGTAGCCCTCTCACTCTCTTCATCAGTTTTTGTCTGCATCTCTTTATTCCCTACAAAAGCAAGCCTCTAACGTCCTTCATACTGGGCTCCTGGGTGGCGCAGACGTCTAGGGCATCACTACAGTCCCTGGTTCAATTCCAGGCTGTATCACATCCGGCTGTGATTGGGATTCCCATAGGGCGGCGCACAATTGTCCCAGCGTTGTCGGTTTGGCTGGGGCAGGCCGTCATTGTAAATAACATTTATTTTTTAAATGAGACGTAAAAATGCTATCCAGAAATTCATCTTATGCTGGGGAAGTAGATAAAGGGCATTGCCAAAATCCTGAAGTATCCCTTTAATATAAAATGTTCCCCATGCCACATTTTCCCCATACTCTTATTATTTTAACACACTTTACAGTAGCTAAAGGCCTTTAGGATTCACTGCCCATGTAACTACTGAACACCCCTTTAATTCTCAAACCGTCTCTGAAATCCAAGTCAAATCCTATACATGCTTTGGTTCAGGGGTTTTATAGCAGAATATACTGCACACTGGAGACCATAGCATAGGCCCATTAAGAGAATGGTGTGTGCTGTGCGAAGTTACTCATGTGACCATTTCCCTTGCTGGGGGACAATGTCCATTCCATGCCATCTGTCTTTGGCCATTCAGCAAGGACACAATGAACGAGGGCTATGGTCCTATAACACATTCAACTCATTCTGTATTTATACTGGCAGGCCATGTGTTATGCATGTTGTTTATTATCGATTTGTTTTGTTTGTCTCGTTGCTTTTTGATTGATGTGGGGAGTGAGGTCAGCGTATTGAATGGCGTGTTCAAAGGGGTATCATGTTTTCATAGCAGAGCAGAATTGAGAATGGATCAAACAACCTCTATCCATCACCATTACATTCTCCTCTCTTGTTGTTCGGCCAAAAGTCATACTGATCCATATTGATTATTTTGTCAATGGCAGTTTTCGCTCATATTTCTATGAATTCAGTGAATGATCATATACACTCCACATAACACTGGACATAGAGATGACTCATTTGACATCCTGTCATGCGTGTGTGGGCTGTTTTCTAGTCGACATATGGCATGTGTGCATGCTTTCGTATGTAATGGGTGTGTAGGTATGGACCCAGCAGTGACACTCCCCCACATGTGATCTGGCAGGCGTATATGTTTGTGTTTGTGTCTGTGTGAACTGTATGTGTGGTCTCTGGCTGACGACTGGCTTGCATATGTATCTCTCTCGCTCTTTCTCTCTCTCTCTATGTCCCTCACTGGGTCTCTGTACGTGCTGTGTTGGGGGAGCCAGTATGGAAACAAGGCCCTTGGTCTCTCCCCTGTTACACAACATGCCTGACTCATGGTGGAATGCTTCACTCGTGTATGCCACTGTGCCACCCATGGGTCCTAGTGTCCTCGCTGTTCCCTCCTCCCTGACTGCCATTGTGTTACCCTGCCTGCCATTGTATTAGTAGTCAGAATAGACCGCTGTCAGTGTTGTCAAGGAGCCAGTCTCTTTAACCTGACGCACTCTGGCGGAACCACACAGTGTGTGTGTGTGTGTGTGTGTGTGTGTGTGTGTGTGTGTGTGTGTGTGTGTGTGTGTGTGTGTGTGTGTGTGTGTGTGTGTGTGTGTGTGTGTGTGTGTGTGTGTGTGTGTGTGTGTGTGTGTGTGTGTGTGTGTGTGTGTGTGTGTGTGTGTGTTTGTGTGCGTGTGCGTGTGTGTGTGTGTGTGCGGCAATGACCATAATATATTCCCCCCTGCTGCGCCCATCCAGCAGCGGTAAGTATCCACATTAGTCAAAGTGGTGAATTTGGAAATCGTGACACTGTGCTTGGAACATCCATTTTTTTCACAAAAGACAGAAAGGTGCATGGCTACGGATGCATTGTTACATTTCTCTGTACAGAACGCAAATGGAGAATCTTTGGTTGCCATTTTACGGTAGTACTGTCTGCCGCTCAGCAAGAGATTTCTGGGGAGCTGCTGGAGATGTAGCTGTAAGATTTCACTGTCAGACAGATTTAACACAGTTGAGCAGATGCACTTCATTTCTACTGACATACAATATCAAGACTCCATTTTCTAAAATGATACCATTGTGTCTTGTTGACAGTGTGGTTATATTCAAACCGTTAGTCGTGGTGCCTTTTCTCTTCACCGTGGTTATGTTTTCAAGGTGGATGTTAACATAGCCATAACCTTGGGAAAATTCACATTGTCCCCTTTGGTCTTTTCATTGTGTGCTTGTCTCTTGTTTTCAGATAGCTCGGCTGGTAGCCCTGAGGGTAAAGAGAACCTTTCTCTCCCGGTGTCTCCTTGGCCTTTAGACAACATGGCACAAACAGCTTAGCATATTAACGGAAGGGTGGGAGAGATGGAAGGAGGAAGAGAGGGATGATTTAAAAAAGGAGCAGAGCAGAGGTGTGTCTGTTTTACTCAGCAAAGCAAGGAGGAACATGGTTAGCATTTAAGGGACTGTGAAGGCAGTGTGTTAGCATATTAGCAATGGAAGATGTAGAGCTTTTTTAGCAAGGGTAGAGTCATGATAGCATTTAGTGATGCATGATGGATATAGTAGTGTATTAGAAAACGATCTTAGCATTGGTAGTATTATATTAGCATTTTGAATATTTTAGGGAACAGAATGTGCTATGTTCAGTGTGCAACATCAGCATTTAACAATGTACAGCAAAGTAGGAAGCATTTTAGCTTTTGCAAAGAAACAGTAACACCATGATAGATTTATACTGCTTTTTTACATGAGGAGACAGAATTTGTGAGAGCAGTAGCATTTTGACAGTAATGGTGATGGTCAACTAAATCAACTGGCACAATGCTCTCTACTCTATGAAGGATCCTCTGCCCCTGGCTCACTCAAAAAGCCCTGTATGCTCTCGCAGAAAGGAGCTATTAATAGTGCCCCCTTAACCCCCCTTCCCACACACACACGTGCGCACACACACACACACACACACACATAACACACTCCTCCATAGCCCTGCAGCCTCAGTGAGCCTCACCACGCTGCAGCTCACAGATTGTGGACTTCCTCCTCTGATCACTCTCTCTCTCTTCTCCTCCTCTCCCCTCCCCACATCCTATTTTCTCTTTTGAATCATGTGGAGCTCAGCTGTCTGAAAGGCTCCTCCTACCTCTCTCTCTCTCTGGCTCTCTCTCTCTCCCATCTCTCTCTCTAACTGCCTCCCATGGGAGTCTCCCCTACTGTTTCCGTGATCCTCTTGGGTACAGTAAACAGATTCATCTTTGGTTGACAACAGCACTCAGACTTGGCAGAATGATAACAGACCACCACCATTGGACTACAGAATTAATATCGTAATAAATTCACTCAATTATGCATCAATGAAAAATAAACATTAGCGATGTTTATGAGTGCTACTTTAGGCTACTGTATGTTTCATCATGGGATCCGTAGCCAATATGCCACAATTTGTAAAATGCCTAATATGAAGTATGGAATGGGTATCATGGCAGAATTCACAAGCCATCTGTGAATATCTTCTCAACTTTAGCATTTTTTTTTGTGAGTGTGGATATTTTATACAGTTGCAACCATTATTTTAACATTGCAAATCATTTATTTTGTCAGATCTTATATTTTTAGACCCGTTGGCGTTTTTAATATTCTCCCGCTGTATTAGTAATAAAAGGCCTGTAGATGTATTTTTCAGGCCGTGTCAGACTGACTCAATTCACCAGGAACAATCTATCACAACATTAAAAGATAAAGTATTTATCACACCCTATGTGATTTCCTCTGTGGCTGGGCTATTGCATTCCGGCCAGCCCCTGGGATGTGCTGCTGACTGTGGCTGCGATAGCCTTGGTGGCTAACTTGACGACAGAAATACAGATTTAGAGATTGAGGCTACTTTTGACCAGAGCTCTATGACCAAAGCCCTATGGGCCCTGGTCAAAATAAGTGCACTATACAGGAAGTAGGGTACCATTTGGGAAGCATTGAGCAATACAGTGAGTGCTAGGATAGATTGAAGATCAGCACCATAGACAGCTCCCCCGGCAGAGCTCTGCTCCCCATATAGGCCAGGGAAGAGAGGGAGAGAGGCAAAGCTAACCAGGCCACTGGATGCCACTGATACTGCATTGCGGCGATGGCTTTCAAGCTCAGTCATCATCACCAGCTCCCTCCTGCCGCTCAGGCCTATTGTTAAAGCGGGGTACACACAACGGCGTTGACAGCTGCCTCTCTACACCGTCGCTGCACAAACAGAGATAGAGAGGTCTCGTACACACCTCCTAGCACGAGGAAGAAAGTCACCTTCAGACCCATCTAACACACACACACACACACACACACACACACACACACACACACACACACACACACACACACACACACACACACACACACACACACACACACACACACACACACACACACACACAGCTGAAGGGGAAGGCGGTGGGACACCCAACATCACACAGGTGTCTAACTCACCAACAACACAGTGCTTCTGTACTGTTAGACTTGGTACCATGAAATCGCTATTTCAACGTTAGCCTACACTGACCCTGCATTCACCTGAGCTCCAACACTAATTCACTTCCTAATATATAATAATATATCCTAGCCTTAGTGATGGATTAGCACAGCTGATATTATAGATCCCGTGTACCCATTATGGGCTTGTTGACTTATCTGTGTGAATGGGCCCATAGTGTGGTCAGTGTGTGTGAGTCATTGTGATGGTGTATTTACACCACTGAGGTATAAAAAGAACTTGAGACTGTATGTCTGTGCTATACACACATACGACAGACATACAGTACTCACAAGCGGGTCTGAATTTATGTCTGTGGTATGTGTGTACAAATTGTGCTTGTGAGAATGCGTTTAAGAATGTTGTGCCAGTTACCGAAAAGGTTGCTGGTTCGAATCCTGTAGATGACTAGGTGAAAAATCTGTCCAGGTGCCCTTGAGCAAGGCACTTAGCCCGAATTGCTCCTGCAAGTTGCTCTGGATGAGAGCATCTGCTAAATGACTAAAATGTAAAAAGAAGGAGAATCCTTTAGCAGATCTCACTCACCAGTGACTGACATTGGATTTGTTTGTGTTAATAATATACTGTTGGAGTGTGTGGGGATGTCTTCAAATACTATTTTTTATATACAGTTCCAGTCAAAAGTTTGGGCACACCTACTCATGCAAGGGATTTCATTTACTATTTTCTCCATTATAGGATAATAGTGAAGACATTACAACTATGAAATAACACATATGGAATCATGTAGTAACCAAAAAAGTGTTAAACAAATTAAAATAGATTTTAGATTTTAGATTCTTCAAAGTAGCCACCCTTTGCCTTGATGACAGCTTTGCACACTCTTGGCATTCTCTCAACCAGCTTCATTAGGAATGCTTTTCCAACAGTCTTGAAGGAGTTCCCACATATGCTGAGCACTTGTTGGTTGCTTTTCCTTCACTCTGCTGTCCAACTCATCCCAAACCATCTCAGTTGGGTTGAGGTTGGGTGATTGTGGAGGCCAGGTCATCTGATGCAGCACTCCATCACTCTCCTTCTTGGTCAAATAGCCCTTACACAGCCTGGAGGTGTGTTGGGTCATTGTCCTGTTGAAAAACAAAGGATAGTCCCACAATCTGCAAACCAGATGGGATGGTGTATTGCTGCAGATTGCTGTGGTAGCCATGCTGTATAAGTGTGCCTTGAATTCTAAATAAATCACAGACAAAATCACAGACAGTGTCACCAAAAAATCACCCACACACCATCACACCTCCTCCTCTATGCTTCGCGGTGGGAACCACACATGCGGAGATCATCTGTTCACCTACTCACAAAGCCACGGAGGTTGGAATCAAAAATCTCAGATTTGGATTCATCAGACCAAAGGACAGATTTCTACCGGTCTAATGTCCATTGCTCGAGTTTCTTGGCCGAAACAAGTCTCTTTATCTCATTGATGTCCTTTAGTAGTGGTTTCTTTGCAGAAATTCAACCATGGGGGACTGATTCACACAGTCTCCTCTGAACAGGTGTGAGATGTGTCTGTTACTTGAACGCTGTGAAGCGTGTATTTGGAAGGAAAGAAATTCAACAAATGAAATTTTAACAAGGCACACCTGTTAATTGAAATGCATTCCAGGTGACTACCACATGAAGCTGAAACTAACCCTGATTCAGCTGACCATCCTGCCCATGCTAGATTACGGAGACATAATTTAGCAGGTAAGGGTGCTCTCGAGCGGCTAGATGTTCTTTACCATTCGGCCGTCAGATTTGCCACCAATGCTCCTTATAGGACACATCACTGCACTCTATGCTCCTCTGTAAACCCGTCATCTCTGTATACCTGTCGCAAGACCCACTGGTTGATGCTTATTTATAAAACCCTCTTTGACCTGACTCCCCCCTATCTGAGATATCTACTGCAGCCCTCATCCTCCACATACAACGCCCGTTCTGCCAGTCACATTCTGTTAAAGGTCCCCAAAGCACACAAATCCCTGGGTCGCTCCTCTTTTCAGTTCGCTGCAGCTAGCGACTGGACCGAGCTGCAACAAACACTCAAATTCGACAGTTTTATCTCAATCTCTTCATTCGAAGACTCAATCATGGAAACTCTTACTGACAGTTGTGGCTGCTTTGCGTTGTCTACCTTCTTGCCCGTTGTGCTGTTGTCTGCGCCAAATAATGTTTCTATCATGTTTTGTGCTGCTACCATATTGTGTTGCTACCGTGTTGATGTTATGTTGTGTTGCTACCATGCTGTGTTGTCATGTGTTGCTTCCTTGCTATGTTGTTGTCTTCGGACTCTCATTATGTAGTATTGTGTTGTCTCTCTTGTTGTGTTGTCTCTCTTATTGTATTTATTTTTTATTTTTAATCCCATGCCCCAGTCCCCGCAGGAGGCCTTTTTCCTTTTGGTAGGCCGTCATTGTAAATAAGAACTTGTTCTTAACTGACTTGCCTAGTTAAATAAAGGTTACATCCATTTGTTTATAAAAAGCTAGTTGAGAGAATGCCAGTGTGCAACGCTTTCATCAAGTTAAAGGGTGGTTACATATATTTGGATTTGTTTAACACTTCTTTGGTTTCTAAAGTATTCCATATGTGTTATTTCATAGTTTTGATGTCTTCACTGTAGAAAATAATAAACATAAAGAAAAACCCTGGAATGAGTAATTGTGTCCAAACTTTTGACTGGTACTGTGCAGGCCAAAAGTTTAGAGAATGACACAAATATTAATTTTCACAAAGTCTGCTGCCTCAGTTTGTATGATGGCAATTTGCAAATACTCCAGAATGTTATGAAGAGTGATCAGATGAATTGCAATTCGTTGCAAAGTCCCTCTTTGCCATGCAAATTAACTGAACCCCCCAAAAAACATTTCCACTACATTTCAGCCCTGCCACAAAAAGGACCAGCTGACATCATGTCAGTGATTCTCTTGTTAACGCAGGTGTAAGTGTTGACGAGGACAAGGCTGGAGATCACTCTGTCATGCTGATTGAGTTCGAATAACAGACTGGAAGCTTCAAAAGGAGGGTGATGTTTGCAATCATTGTTCTTCCTCTGTCAATCATGGTTACCTGCAAGGAAACACGTGCCGTCATCATTGCTTTGAACAAAAAGGGCTTCACAGGCAAGGATATTGCTGCCAGTAAGATTGCACCTAAATCAACCATTTATCGGATCATCATGAACTTCAAGGAGAGCGGTTCAATTGTTGTGAAAAAGGCTTCAGGGCGCCCAGGAAAGTCCAGCAAGCACCAGGACCGTCTCCTAAAGTAGATTCAGCTGCGGGATCGGGGCACCACCAGTACAGAGCTTGCTCAGGAATGGCAGCAGGCAGGTGTAAGTGCATCTGCACGCACAGTGAGGCGAATACTTTTGGAGAATGGCCAGGTGTCAAGAAGGGCAGCAAAGAAGCCACTTATCTCAAGGAAAAACATCAGGGACAGACTGATATTCTGCAAAATGTACAGGGATTGGACTGCTGAGGACTGGGGTAAAGTCATTTTCTCTGATGAATCCCCCTTTTCCGATTGTTTGGGGCATCCGGAAAAAAGCTTGTCCAGAGAAGACAAGGTGAGCGCTACCATCAGTCCTGTGTCATGCCAACAGTAAAGAATCCTGAGACCATTCATGTGTGGGGTTGCTTCTCAGCCAAGGGAGTGGGCTCACTCACAATTTTGCCTAAGAACACAGCCATGAATAAAGAATGGTACCAACACATCCTCCGAGAGCAACTTCTCCCAACCATCCAGGAACAGTTTGGTGATGAACAATGCCTTTTCCAGCATGAGGGAGCACCTTGCCATAAGGCAAAAGTGATAACTAAGTGGCTCGGGGAACAAAACATCGATATTTTGGGTCCATGGCCAGGAAACTCCCCAGACCTTAATCCCATTGAGAACTTGAGGTCAATCATCAAGAGGCAGGTGGACAAACAAAACCCCACAAATTCTGACAAACTCCAAGCATTGATTTTGCAAGAATGTGCTGCCATCAGTCAGGTTGTGGCGCAGAAGTTAATTGACAGCATGCCAGGGTGGATTGCAGAGGTCTTGAAAAATAAGGGTCAACACTGCAAATATTGACTCTTTCCATCAACTTCATGTAATTGTCAATAAAAGCCTTTGACACTTATGAAATGCTTGTCATTATTCCTTCAGTATTCCATAGTAACATCTGACAAAAATATCTAAAGACACTGAAGCAGCAAACATTGTGGAAATTAATATTTGTGTCATACTCAAACCTTTTGGCCACGACTGTACAGGGGGGTACCGAAACATAGTCAATGTGCAGGAGCACTGGTTATTTGAGGTAGTATATACATGTAGTTAGAGTTATTAAAGTGACTATGCATAGATGACATCAGAGAGTAGCAGTGGTGTAAAGAGGGGGGGGGCACTGCAAGTAGTCTGGGTAGCCATTTGACTAGATGTTCAGGAGTCTTGTGTCTTGGGGGAAGAAGCTGTTTAAAAGCTTCTTGGACCTAGACTTGGTGCTCCGGTACCACTGGCCGTGCGGTAGTAGAGAGAACAGTCTATGACTAGCGTGGCTGGAGTCTTTGACAATTTTTAGGGCCTTCCTCTGACACCGCCTGGTATAGAGGTCCTGGATGGCAGGAACTGGGCCGTACTGGGCCGTTAGCACTACCCTCTGTCGTGCCTTTGCGGTCAGAGGCCGAGCAGTTGCCATACCAGGCAGTGATGTAACCAGTCAGGATGTTCTCGATGGTGCAGCTGTAGAACCTTTTGAGGATCTGAAGACCCAAATCTTTTCAGTCTCCTTAGGGGGAATAGGTTTTTGTCGTGCGCACTTCACAACTGTCATGGGGTGCTTGGACCATGTTAGTTTGTTGGTGATGTGGACACCAAGGAACTTGAAGCTCTCAACCTGCTCCACTGCAGCCCCGTCGATGAGAATGGGGGTGTGCTCAGTCCTCTTTTTCCTGTAGTCCACAATCATCTCCTTTGTCTTGATCACGCTGAGGGAGAGGTTGGTGTGATGGCACCACACGGCCAGGTCTCTGACCTCCTCGCTATAGGCTGTCTCGTTGTTGTCGGTGATCAGGCCTACCAATGTTGTGTCAAGCCAATGACTGATGTGGTGTTCTCCTCAATGCCGTCGGAGGAATCCCGGAACATATTCCAGTCTGTGATAGCAAAACAGTCCTGTAGCTTAGCTTCTGCTTCATCTGACCACTTCTTTTTATTGATCTAGTCACTGGTATTTCCTGCTTTAATTTTTGCTTGTAAGCAGGAATCAGGAGGATGGAATTATGGTCAGATTTGCCAAATGGAGGGTGAGGGAGAGCTTTGTATGCATCTCTGTAATATAATAATATAATAATATAATAATATATGCCATTTAGCAGACGCTTTTATCCAAAGCGACTTACAGTCATGTGTGCATACATTCTACGTATGGGTGGTCCCGGGGATCGAACCCACTACCCTGGCGTTACAAGCGCCATGCTCTACCAACTGAGCTACAGAAGGACCATAGGTGGTCCATAGGTGGTCCGGAGTTCTTTTCCCCCTGGTTGCACATTTAACATGCTGATATAAATTTGGTAAAACTGATTTAAGTTTCCCTGCATTAAAGTCCCCGGCTACTAGGAGCGCCGTCTCTGGGTGAGCGGTTTCTTGTTTGCTTATGGCGGAATACAGCTCCATTCAATGCTGTCTTAGTGCCAGCCTCTGACTGTGGTGGTATATAAACAGCTGCAAAAAATATAGATTATAACTCTATATAGATGAAACACCCATTCAGGTGTAGGATCTTAATTTGAACCCGTTTTCTGTAGCCTCCTGCCACAACAGGAAATGTGAATTATTATGTGGATTATAATGAATCTACATTTTGTAGGGGTTAATAGATTTTAATTAAGGGAAAATCAAGTCTGAAAGTCTTTTAAAGTGGAAAATGAAATTCTAATGTACGTGTTTTTCCCCCCTGCAAAGTTCTCCTGCAACGGGGCGATCAAATTAAGATCCTACACCTGTATTCTGAGACGCTTGACACATATGTCCCCTGATGTGTAATAATGTTAAAGGATACAACATTCTTTAATACATTTTTGTGGTAGAAGAAGCAATTGTGTATCTGTCCGATGAGACTGTCTAGTTAGCTAGATTAAGGATTGCCTGGAACTCTATCAAGAGCTAAACTGAATGAAATGTCAATGAATGTATTGATCCATACTATAAAATACAATGAAAGGAACATGCTTGGAACCTCTAACCCTGGCAATTTGCCTGGCAAACTCATGGGTACACACTCAATGGCTGCCTGGTATTGTGATGCAATCATTTCCATGGTAATGTAAACTGAGCAAAAAAAGAAAAGTCCCTTTTTCAGGACCCTGTCTTTCAAAGATAATTCGTAATAATCCAAATAACTTCACAGATCTTCATTGTAAAGGGTTTTAACAATGTTTCCCATGATTGTTCAATGAACCATAAACAATTAATGAACATGCACCTGTGGAATGGTTGTTAAGGCACTAACAGCTTACAGACGGTAGGCAATTAAGGTCACAGTTATGAAAACATAGGACACTAAAGAGGCCTTTCTACTGACTCTAGGCTGAGAGAGGCTGGACTGAGGGCTTGTAGGCCAGTTGTAAGGCAGGTCCTCACCAGACATCACCGGCAACAACATTGCCTATGGGCACCAACCCACCGTCGCTGGACCAGACAGCATTGGCAAAAAGTGCTCTTCACTGATGAGTCGCGGTTTTGTCTCACCAGGGATGATGGTCAGATCCACATTTATCGTCGAAGGAATGAGCATTACACCGAGGCCTGTACTCTGGAACGGGATCGATTTGGCGGTGGAGGGTCTGTCATGGTCTGGGGCGGTGTGGCACAGCATCATTGGACTGAGCTTGTTGTCATTGCAGGCAATCTCAACACTGTGCGTTGAAGGGAAGACATCCTCCTCCCTCATGTGGTACCCTTCCTGCAGGCTCATCCTGACATGACCCTCCAGCATGACAATGTCACCAGCCATACTGCTCGTTCTGTGCCTGATTTCCTGCAAGACAGGAATGTCAGTGTTCTGCCATGGCCAACGAAGAGCCCGGATCTCAATCCCATTGAGCACATCTGGGACCTGTTGGATCAGAGGGTGAGGACTAGGGTCATTCCCCCCAGAAATGTCCGGGAACTTGCAGGTGCCTTGGTGGAAGAGTGGGGTAACATCTCACAGCAAGAACTGGCAAATCTGGTGGAGTCCATGAGGAGGAGATGCACTGCAGTACTTAATGCAGCTGGTGGCCACACCAGAGACTGACTGTTACTTTTGATTTTGACCATCCCTTTGTTCAGGGACACATTATTCCATTTTTGTTAGTCACATGTCTGTTGTTCAGTTTATGTCTCAGTTGTTGAATCTTGTTATGTTCTTTACAAATATTTACACATGTTAAGTTTGCTGGGAAACAAACGCATTTGACAGTGAGAAGATGTTTCTTTTTTTGCTGAGTTTAGAATGTTCATACACATGATGCTAACTGATGTGGCTCATTTTTGTAATGGCAGTTGAGTTGAGTCAAAAAATCACGTCAGAGATTGATGGGTACACTTCCTGCTTTTACTTCCTGATTTGCTCACAATGGCTGTGTCAAGCATAGGTGTAATAGGTGGCAGGGAAGTCAGGCGCAGGAGAGTCAAATGGAGTGTAAATATGGAGTCTTTTAATAAAGTTCCACAAGTATGCTCCATAACAATAAATGTACAAACAAACAAAACATGGGTACGAAGACCCGACGCGCACCTATACAAACAATAACACTACACTGACAACAAATCAATCTCTGACAAAGACATGAGGGGAAACAGAGGGTTAAATACACAACAGGTAATGAATGGGATTGAAAACAGGTGTGTGGGAAGACAAGACAAAACCAATGGAAAATTAAAAAAGGATCAATGATGGCTAGAAGACCGGTGACGTCGAACGCCGAGCACCGCCCGAACAAGGAGAGGCAACAACTTCGGCAGAAGTCGTGACAGGCTGTCCACCCATTACACCATCATTGACTTGAATGGGGACGCCCGTTCCATCCATTCTATTTCTATGATCCATACACTTTTAGAAGAATAGGTGCTATCTAGAATCTAAAGGGGTTCTTCGGTTGTCCCCATAGGAGAACCCTTTGAAAACCCCTTTTTCGTTCCGGGTAGAACACTTTTATTTCCAGGTAGAACCTCTTTGAGTTCCATGTAGAACCCTTTACGCAGAGGGTTCTACGTGAACCCCAAAATAGTTCTACCTGGAACCAAAAAGGGTTCTCCTATGGGGACAGCGAAATAACCATTTTGGAACCCTTTTTTATAATAACCCTAATAGGTATTAATAACCTTCTCTCTCCCCCTCCATCCCTATATTCCCTCTCACCTTTCTCTCTCTCTCCCTTGTTCTCCTTCTCTCTCTCTCCCTCTTTCAGGTCTTATTGTGTACCTGGGGATGATGGTGGGGGCCTTCCTGTGGGGCGGCCTGGCCGACCGGATTGGACGGCGACAGACCCTCCTCATCTCCCTCTCCATCAACAGTGTGTTTGCCTTCTTCTCCTCCTTCGTTCAAGGATACAGCTCCTTTCTTTTATGCCGTCTGCTCTCCGGTGTGGGGTAAGGAAGCACGCTGTGTCACACACCCCTTCTCCTCTGAGAACAACTCGGCTATAAATACTAGTGCCGACTGTAAATTATGCCAAAATTAATGTGCCCTACAATGACTCCCAAAGCTGGAAGTCTGAAAGCGATCCCAGCTTGGTTAAATCAACTGGATGAAATGTGTATGAAGCCTATCTATTATTGATGTTGACAATGTTATTGTGCTGGCACAGATTATTTAAATGGCTTAATCGCCTGAAGAGACTTTATTACCTCTCTTTCTCTCTGTCTCTATTTCTCTCTCTCTCTCTCTCTCTCTCTCTCTCTCTCTCTCTCTCTCTCTCTCTCTCTCTCTCTCTCTCTCGCCTCCCGCTTTATCCCTCTCTCTCTCTCTCTCTCTCTCTCTCTCTCTCTCTCTCTCTCTCTCCCTCCTCTCTCTCTCTCTGGCTCCATCTCCTCTCTGTTCTCCTACTATTCTGAGTTCCTGGCCCAGGAGAAGAGAGGAGAGCACCTCAGCTGGCTCTGCATGTTCTGGATGATCGGTGGCATCTACGCCTCTGCCATGGCCTGGGCCATCATCCCCCACTATGGTGAGAAATGTCAATGAACCAATCAACCTACCAGTCAATCACTCAATGAATCAATCAACAAATCAGTGAGTCAGTTGGGATTACACATTCTGTACATTTAAATACAATTGAATGCACACTGTTTATACACACAGAAACAATCATTACATTCTTTGTTATGCTCCTATCAAACATGGATGCATATGCTTATCGTCCTGTATTCTGCTCTCTGGTATGACCCTTGCACCATAGTTCTTCAACCTCTGTATGTCCCTGTCCCAGGCTGGAGTTTCCAGATGGGCTCTGCGTACCAGTTCCACAGCTGGCGTGTCTTTGTGTTAGTGTGTGCCTTCCCCTCTGTGGCAGCCATCTCTGCCCTCACCACAATGCCCGAGAGCCCACGCTTCTTCCTGGAGGTCAGTCCACCAACCACCAATGAAAATATAACAAAAAATCATAGTAGCTACCCAAGGCATCGTTTATCATCTTGGGTTTAACTTGGGACTTACTGCTGTGTTTGAATATCATGACACCTACGGTAGTTACCTTCAATATACAGCTGCTGGGATCCTGATTATCCTGACAAATATACTATAATGAGTTCCTATTTATTTAGCTATTCATTAGACAAATGTGTCTGTCTTGTCTGTTGTAGAATGGGAAACACGATGAGGCTTGGATGATTCTGAAGCAGGTCCATGACACCAACATGAGGGCGAAGGGCTACCCAGAGAGGGTCTTCTCTGTGAGTGACACATACACACACAGTACATCCATCCTAAACTACTATAAAACCCAAATCAGACACATCTAGTCTATGAAGTGAAGCAGTCTTTTATTCACAGAAAAGAAATGAGGGCACATTTTTATATTCATGAATCATCTAGCAAATCCTGCCTCTGAGCAAACACAGCCTGTCTCATACATTTACAGTAAGGAGGACCCTTGCCTTGTTGAATTAGCTTGAACTTATTAGTTATTTGAGGATGAATTAAGCTCTGAATTAAGCTTTAATAAACTTGTTTAGGGAGTAATTATGTTAAGGAAGTTAGTGTGACTGAGTTGTGTTGTTGCCCCTAGGTGACCACCATCAAGACAGTTAAGCAGATGGATGAGCTGGTGGACATGGGAGAGGGCACCGCCTGGCACCAGAAATGGAGGATGAAGCTGGCTGACCTGTTCAACCAGGTAACATACTCTACCTTAACCTGTTCAACCAGGTAACATACTCTACCTTAATAACCTGTTCAACCAGGTAACATACTCTACCTTAACCTGTTCAACCAGGTAACATACTCTACCTTAATAACCTGTTCAACCAGGTAACATACTCTACCTTAATAACCTGTTCAACCAGGTAACATACTCTACCTTAATAACCTGTTCAACCAGGTAACATACTCTACCTTAACCTGTTCAACCAGGTAACATACTCTACCTTAATAACCTGTTCAACCAGGTAACACACTCTACCTTAACCTGTTCAACCAGGTAACATACTCTACCTTAACCTGTTCAACCAGGTAACATACTCTACCTTAATAACCTGTTCAACCAGGTAACATACTCTACCTTAACCTGTTCAACCAGGTAACATACTCTACCTTAACCTGTTCAACCAGGTAACATACTCTACCTTAATAACCTGTTCAACCAGGTAACATACTCTACCTTAACCTGTTCAACCAGGTAACATACTCGACCTTAATAACCTGTTCAACCAGGTAACACACTCTACCTTAACCTGTTCAACCAGGTAACATACTCTACCTTAATAACCTGTTCAACCAGGTAACATACTCTACCTTAATAACCTGTTCAACCAGGTAACATACTCTACCTTAATAACCTGTTCAACCAGGTAACATACTCTACCTTAATAACCTGTTCAACCAGGTAACATACTCTACCTTAATAACATGTTCAACCAGGTAACATACTCTACCTTAATAACCTGTTCAACCAGGTAACATACTCTACCTTAATAACCTGTTCAACCAGGTAACATACTCTACCTTAATAACCTGTTAAACCAGGTAACATACTCTACCTTAATAACCTGTTCAACCAGGTAACATACTCTACCTTAATAACCTGTTAAACCAGGTAACATACTCTACCTTAATAACCTGTTCAACCAGGTAACATACTCTACCTTAACCTATTCAACCAGGTAACATACTCTACCTTAACCTGTTCAACCAGGTAACATACTCTACCTTAACCTGTTCAACCAGGTAACATACTCTACCTTAACCTGTTCAACCAGGTAACATACTCTACCTTAATAACCTGTTCAACCAGGTAACATACTCTACCTTAATAACCTGTTCAACCAGGTAACATACTCTACCTTAATAACATGTTCAACCAGGTAACATACTCTACCTTAACCTGTTCAACCAGGTAACATACTCTACCATAACCTGTTCAACCAGGTACCATACTCTACCTTAACCTGTTCAACCAGGTAACATACTCTAACTTAACCTGTTCAGAGACGATTGTAATGTTTCACTTGCTCTCCTAAGGATCTTTGGTCAACTGGGGCTAAATTGAGTGAATAGTTTAACAAGAATGGGAGGATTATCCTTCCTTCTTCTTCTTCTTCTTCTTCTTCTTCTTCTTCTTCTTCTTCTTCTTCTTCTTCTTCTTCTTCTTCTTCTTCTTCAGTTTGAATGCTCATCATTGGTCTAACAAAAAGGTGCTATGTTCTAGCTAAACTAAATAGTATCTGTATACCAAAAAAAAACATGTTTTATTGTCACATACACCAGATAGGTGCAGTGAAATGTGTTGGTTTACAGGGTCAGCCATAGTAGTCCAGCTCCCCTGGAGCAAATTAGGGTTAAGCACCTTGATCAATGGCAGATCGACAGATTTTTCACCTTGTTGGCTCAGGTATTCAAACCAGCGACCTTTCTGTGACTGGCCCAACGCTCTAACCGCTAGGCTACTTTCCGCCTATAGTCTCACATACCTCTCTGATAGACAATCACCACTGCTATTACTATCAAAGAGAACAGAGAAGGTTCATGTTTATATGCTCTTAACCTCTTGATTCTAGCCATCCCGGATCCGGGACCGTGAATACAGCCTCAAGCTCATTACCATAACGCAACGTTAACTATTCATGAAAATCGCAAATGAAATGAAATAAATATGCTAGCTCTCAAGCTTAGCCTTTTGTTAACAACACTGTCATCTCAGATTTTCAAAATATGCTTTTCAACCATAGCAAAACAAGCATTTGTATAAGATTATTGATAGCTAGCGTAGCATTTAGCGTAGCATTCAGCATGCAACATTTTCACAAAAACAAGAAAAGCATTCAAATAAAATCATTTACCTTTGAAGAACTTCAGATGTTTTCAATGAGGAGACTCTCAGTTAGATAGCAAATGTTCCGTTTTTCCAAAAATATTATTTGTTTAGGACAAATCGCTCCGTTTTGTTCATCACGTTTAGCTACGAAAAAAACCTGTATCCAGGAGTGTAATTATCCCCGCAGCTCATTAGCATAACACAACGTTAACTATTCATGAAAATTGCAAATGAAATGAAATAAATATGCTAGCTCTCAAGCTTAGCCTTTTGTTAACAACACTGTAATCTCAGATTTTCAAAATATGCATTTCAACCATAACAAGCATTTGTGTAACAGTATTGATAGCTAGCGTAGCATTTAGCATTAGCATTGAGCGGGCAACATTTTCACAAAAACAAGAAAAGCATTCAAATAAAATCATTTACCTTTGAAGAACTTTGGATGTTTTCAATGAGGAGACTCTCAGTTAGATAACAAATGTTCAGAAAAAGATTCTTTGTGTAGGAGAAATCGCTCCGTTTTGTACATCACGTTTGGCTACCAAAAAAAAACGAAAATTCAGTCATCAAAACGCCAAACTTTTTCCCAAATTAACTCCATAATATTGATTGAAACATGGTAAACGTTGTTTAGAATCAATCCTCAAGGTGTTTTTCACATATCTCTTCGATGATATATCGTTCGTGGAAGTCTCCTCTCTCCCCTGAATCACATGGATGAATGCGTGCAGCTTGGAGATTACACACCAATTTCGACAAAGGACACCGGGCGGACACCTGGTAAATGTAGTCTCTTATGGCCAATCTTCCAATGATACAAATACGTCACAATGCTGCAGACACCTTGGGCAAATGGCAGAAAGCATAGGCTCGTTCAGGGCACATTCACAGCCATATAAGGAGACAATGGAAAACAGAGCCTCAGATTCTGCATTTCCTGTTTGAAGTTTCATCTTGGTTTCGCCTGTAGCATCAGTTCTGTGGCACTCACAGATAATATCTTTGCAGTTTTGGAAACGTCAGAGTGTTTTCTTTCCAAAGCTGTCAATTATATGCATAGTCGAGCATCTTTTCGTGACAAAATATCTTGTTTAAAATGGGAACGTTTTATTATCCATAAATTAAAAGAGCGCCCCCTATATCCAAGAAGTTAACTACAGAATGAGAGACTGGAACGATTGTTTGTATATGAGCCCCCGTTGTTTATAGAGTGCCTGTGTGCAGAGATTACCTAGCTATGTTTACTAGCTGTGTTTACTAGCTGTGTTTACTAGCTGTGTTTACTAGCTTTGTTCACTAGCTGTGTTTACGAGCTGTGTTTACTAGCTGTGTTTACTAGCTATGTTCACTAGCTGTGTTTACTAGCTGTGTTTACTAGCTGTGTTTACTAGCTGTGTTTACTAGCTATGTTTACTAGCTATGTTCACTAGCTGTGTTTACTAGCTATGTTCAGCTCAGTTGGTAGAGCATGGTGCTTGTTTACGATTCCCGGGCTATGTATGCACACATGACTGTAAGTCGCTTTGGATAAAAGCGTCAGCTAAATGGCATATATTATTATTATTATATTACAGTTGGCTTGTGTGGAACATGGAACTTTATGTTTATTTATTGCTATTGTAGATTGTAGAGAGATTTCCTTTGAGATATATTGTTTGCGTGTGTTTGTCCGTTTGTGTGTGTGCACGCGCGCGTGTGTGTGTGTGTGAACCTCCCTGTAGGTGTGGAGCAACTTCCTGGCCATATTCTCTCCTGAGTACCGCCGCACCACTCTCATGATGATGGCTGTGTGGTTCTCTATGTCGTTCAGGTAAAGTCACTTTTTTCAGGTCATTTACAGCCAAAGTCACGTTCGCATTGAATGAACTACAGGTATAATAAACTAACTTAACTTCTTGTTTCAATTTTTTTTATTATTTGTGTATTAGTATTGTATTTGCGAGGCATTCTGCTGCACTGTTGGAGCTAGAAACATAAGCATTTCACTGCACCTGCTATAACACCTGCATATGTGTGTACGTGACCAATAAACTTTGATTTGATTGTGTCTGACTCAAGTGAAAATGTAGTTTGACATTAC
Organism: Oncorhynchus keta; assembly: GCF_023373465.1. NCBI lineage: Eukaryota > Metazoa > Chordata > Actinopteri > Salmoniformes > Salmonidae > Oncorhynchus > Oncorhynchus keta. Next base: position 61,994,166 of record NC_068454.1, read on the forward strand.
TGATATTGATGATGTAGTTCGTGTCCTATCCCTTCTAAGTGGATTATGTTAAGTTGATCATCATGATCCCTACGTCTGTCTTAACATCCATCTCCCTTCTCTCCCTCAGTTACTATGGGCTGACGGTGTGGTTCCCTGACATGATCAAGTATCTCCAGAAGCAGGAGTACTCCTCGCGCACCAAGGTCTTCATCAAGGAGAAGGTGGAGCACGTCACCTTCAACTTCACCCTGGAGAACCAGGTGCACCGCAACGGAGAGTACTTCAACAACAAGTAGGTCCCCCTTTCCCTCTTCCCTCACCAGCGTTGTCATGGGAACACAGCAGGGTACCAAGCCATTCATACAGGTCAAGGGTCAATCAGTCCTTCTAATGTTAAAACAAACTCTTTATCTATCTCTCTCTCTCTCTCTCTCTCTCTCTCTCTCTCTCTCTCTCTCTCTCTCTCTCTCTCTCTCTCTCTCTCTCTCTCTCTCTCTCTCTCTCTCTCTCTCTCTCTCTCTCTGATTCTCTCCCTCTCCCCCTCTGTCTCTGACAGGTTTATGAATCTGAAGATGAAGTCTATGGTGTTCGAGGATTCTCTGTTTGAGGAGTGCTACTTTGAAGACATCACCTCCAGCAACACCTTCTTCAAGAACTGCACCTTCATCGCCACCCTCTTCTACAACACAGGTTGGTTGTTTTCAACTCTCTACTGATGAGTGTTGTATCAGTGTTTATAAGTTGTGAATGTCTTGTTTTGCTTATAAGGGGTTTGCCCTTCATTAACTCATCTAAGTATTGTAATCTCAATTGTGTTAGTGGCTTCTGTGTTTGATTGACAGATAGAATACAATTGTATGCCATATTGTTGTCTAAGGAGATAAACATGTCATATATTGTTCATATAGGTCTTATGCATTTCTTGCTAAGGTGTTAAACCTCTCTTACAGAAACAGAGCCAGAAACAGAGCAGAGAATCAGCTCCAATTATATTCTTCATACAAGACAAAATGGCTCAATTACCATCACTCTACTCCCTGGCTCTGTAACATAATGAGGCAATGCAGACAGAGCGAGGTATCCTAGCAACACAGCCCCAATGCTATTTTACTTCAGCCTGCAAATGACATAACTGTCAGTCATCTCAAAGTGAATGATAGATTTTTCCAGAACAAAAAGCAGCCTGCACAAGAAGATGATTCATCTGTATGGCTGATGCCAAAATATGGGTAATATTGATGAGCTTGAAGTCCTCTCGATCCATCGGCAGAATCCAATTTCATCTCTGGCATTACAACGATGGAAACCTATTATCAGCAAAACACAAGCCCACAATGGCTTAGTCTCTCTCGCTCTCTCTTTCTCTGTCTCTCTCAAGATGTTATCAGAGCAGTACAATAGTGACTATCTAAACGCCTCCCTCTCGTTCTGTTAGGTGTTTGTCCGTCATTAGGCTAGTCAAGCAATCACTCTGCTGCTATCAGTGCCATGCAGGAGCTACTCATTTGCATTTGAATTAAAAAGCCATTTCACTACTACTGCTTTAATGCTTAATCCCCCTGTGCTTTCCCACTAAGAGCTAGAAGCTGCTAGATTGTTGCCATAGTGCAGGATGTTAACCCACTATGGGACCAACCACATGATGGATTTATACTGAGAAGTACAGCACAGCAAAACCTAGAGGTTGGAGGTCAGAGGTTAGGCTTGGACAGTATGGACACACCGGTCTCTCATGTACAGCAGAATAAAGAATTCAGTATTATGAATGTATTTTTTTTGTAACTCATTGACTATGCCCTATATATGCAAACCTTACGCCCCAGTTCATATTCTGTCATTCATCCATTGGAATGACTGTAGTTTATGGTATTGTGTTCATATATCTCATATGAACACAATAGCATCATCTCAGCTGATCTCAGCTGACATTAAAGATACCAGCAGTACAGAATGCATTAAAGTCTATCCCTACATTGAATCGAATTAACCACAATTCTCGTCAATACCCCCTCCACCCCCCCTCCCCAACAGATCTGTTCAAGTACAGGCTGATCAACAGCAAACTGGTCAACAGCACCTTCCTGCACAACAAGGAGGGCTGCATGCTTAGCGACTTCAGCGACGAGAACAGTGCCTACATGATATACTTTGTCAGCTTCCTGGGCACCCTGGCCGTGTTGCCCGGCAACATCGTGTCGGCGCTGCTCATGGACAAGATCGGACGGCTGAGGATGCTGGGTAATAGAGCGAGGAGAGGCGACAGTGTCGTCGCGGCTACAATGGTGTCATCTGATTTTGCACTGTACTGTTGGTGCATGTCTTCGACAACCTTAAGAAAACAAAATGTAGTCTGCTTAATCTATGGTAGATTGGGCAGAATTTTCTGTCTCACAATGGCCAAAATGGATTCAGCAAAAATAGCAGGCATATTAGATGACATATTCATAGATTCACTCATTTTCCTTCTCTTCTTCTCTCTCTCTCTCTCTCTCTCTCTCTCTCTCTCTCTCTCTCCCTCTCTCTCTCTCTCTCTCTCTCTCTCTCTCTCTTTCTCTCTCAACCCCTCCTTACCCTCTATCTCCCTCCCTTTCCCTCCCTCCCCATCTCTTTCCCTCCTCTCACTCTTCAGCGGGCTCAAGTGTTATCTCTTGTGTCAGCTGTTTCTTCCTGTCGTTTGGCAACAGCGAGTCGGCCATGATCGCTCTGCTCTGTCTGTTTGGGGGCATCAGCATCGCCTCCTGGAATGCCCTGGACGTGCTGACGGTGGAGCTTTACCCCTCTGACAAGAGGTAGGAAACGCCAACCAGAGAGCCACACCAAAACCTTGGCATTGTGGAAGGTTGTAGTTTCCAGGGTGGCAAAAGTGGTGCCTTGATGTGATTGGTTACACTAGATGGAGGAAAATGGAGGTTGTAGTACTGTGTAAGAGAATTGGTGGTAGTGGTGCGTGAAACTGGGTGGGAATCCTTACTGCCACCCAATGGCTGAGTGAACACTGCACTGCCTCAACCAACATATACTAAAAAAAAAAAAATCTGTATATCCCAGTAAACTGGGTTGACTGAAACATTTCTGGCCATTTCAAAACTCTGAGATCTCATCATAGCAGACTGGCTGTTCATTATTATCACCGGGGTTCGAGCCCTGAATGCTGATTGGCTGACAGCCGTGGTATATCAGACCGTATACCATGGGTATGACAAAACATTTATTTGTACTGCTCTAATTACGTCGGTAACCAGTTTATAATAGCAATTAAGGTACCTTGGGGGTTTGCGGTAAATGGCCAATTTACCACACCCCCTCATGCCTTTTTGCTTAATAATATCGGACCATGATTAAATATTATGGTCCTTCTGTGGCTCAGTTGGTAGAGCATGGCGCTTGTAACGCCAGGGTAGTGGGTTCGATTCCCGGGACCACCCATACGTAGAATGTATGCACACATGACTGTAAGTCGCTTTGGATAAAAGCGTCAGCTAAATGGCATATTATATATATATATTATATATATTTTATATATATATATTATTTTCCAATTTCAGAAAGGGTAGTAGTGCTGCCCATCTGGCTGAACAGTCCTCCTGCAGGTGTTACATTATGAGTTCAATCTGAGACTGTTTGAATAGAGGTCATTAGGGAACTGACTGATCTTCCTCTCTCCTCCCAGATGCACAGCGTTTGGCTTTCTAAACGCCCTCTGTAAGCTGGCAGCCGTGTTGGGCATCAGCATCTTCACCTCTTTCGTGGGCATTACCAAGGCTGTGCCCATCCTGTTCGCCTCCGGGGCGCTTGCAGCGGGCAGCTTCCTGGCGTTCAAGCTGCCGGAGACGCGGGGCCAAGTGCTGCAATAGTGTGGCCACACCCCTAGGGGGCGACATGGGGGGTCAGAATGAGTAAGCCACACTGTGAACAACAAGTAGCCCAAGAAACCCCTAAACTCTGCCCTGTACGCCCCATTGAAGTCAGAGCCTTTTCACAGGAATTAGTTCAATGCAGATGCTGCACAGATCTACTAAGCTGTAAATATTGTGAATTGCCTGATATTGGATGTACTGTTTAGATAGACACATCTCTATACTACTAAGATCTGTGGAACTGTGCTGCCGATGCTTGACATTGATCCCTATGAATAGGCTGTGAGTTGGTAGAGAAAGGGAAGTGCAACCAAACTATGCCCCTAGACCAACAGAAGCTGTTCCAACTTGAATCCTTGTTCAGTGCAATCTTAATCACTGAGTGTATGTGTTTATGAGGGTTGAGGAGGTAGTTTAGATGCATGTCCCCAAAATGAAGACAGAGTACTGGGGTTATGGGGTAGGGACATGGGGTCTAGTTTATGAGCCATGCCAATAGCCCGTAATAGAAATGACCACTAGCCATCCAATCTATATTCACACCAATTTCTCTGATAAGCTCAGCTCACTTCCCATCTACATGTGTCTACATTGCTATGGTAGAACGTCAGTCATAAATGATACGTTATGCCTTGATTTGAACCATTTTTGACTTAATGGGTAAACCAAAACATTCAGTTAAACCAAGGCCTCCTCATTTTCATACCTTCCAAGGTCTTGTGTTTATTTTATGTACAAAATAACTGCCATTTTATAGGTTTTAGAACATTCCAGGTTGACTTTTCATTATGGTTTGAATGAGACTGTTGACAAACGTGATCTGTTGAGCTTTTTCCCTTTAAAACATTCTTTCTAGCCGCTCTATCTCAATCAATCATAAACGGCTGCTCAAATCAATCCTTCAAATCTCCATTTCTGACCATGTTGAAATTTGTTCAGCCCACATTGTTCGCCATGTACATTTTAGAACAGCACTTTTGTTCAAACATTCCACATTTAAAGCACAAATGTTTGCTAATGCAAATAGGACTGTTGTCACAATTTGTTACAATAGTTATTATTATTGTCACGTTTTAAACAAACGTTTAAAAGCCCACAGTTCAAGCGTCGTTCTTGCTTCATGTATCCTGTAGTAACAAATGCCTTCTTTGTTCCATCTGTCATAGGTTTTATGTTTTGCTCTTAGAAGATGTGTTTTTGGAAAGTGGTATGCATAAGTGAATTCGTGGACAATTTTCCAGAAAGATAGAACACAATACGAAAATGGCATTGAAATGTATCATGTTACTGTAGATCAATAAGTCAGATGTTAGATGCTGAATCCATGTCCTTTTCACGAGAGAAATCACACTGCCTATGATATCATTTGCCTGTTCTAACATTGACCTTGGATTTCAGGAACATTCTCGCAACCCTTAAACCCATCAAACCACTTTAATGTGCACAACTGAAACATACGTTTTCATTTTTTGTGATATTGTGAAACAGGAACTAGATGTTCAAAGTGGAGCGAAAATCCTCAAAATAATGAAGTTGAAAATAAGACACAAAGATATGGAAAGGATGTAGTAAACTTCCCTGAAACATTGCAACAATATTTTCAGTAGATTCCATTTGATATTTATTTTGAGTTTGAAAGATATTAAGATATATTTAATATTTATTTATTTAAGATATATTTACTTTTGGGTGCAATGTGTTTCAAAAGAGACTATAGTGGTAAGGACATATATGCACTGTCATTAAATACTATCATGTACATCATAGCCCATATTTTATTAATTATTTTGATATGGGTGTGAGACTGCTTGTTTGCCTGTGCAATATTGAACTTTGACCTGCAATATTGATGTGTTTTTTTGTGGATTCTTGATAGCTTGTTTATTAGTTGTTTTATTCGATACTTGGAGTATGATTAACTGATGTGGCGATACAAGTAAAAGCTGCTTTATTGATCGGATGATCAAAACGACAATTAAACCTCGATGAGATGGGGAACATTATTGGATGCTTATGGGAAACATTTCACCGAGCATTGAAATAGAAGTAGTATAACTTTCCTTTGATTTCCACCCTTGAAGCTTAGAACATCATGCTATATGGGTACATTTAACATGTTACACACCTCCGCTGAGGTTATTAATCGTACATGATAGACTAGGACTAAACACTCTGCTAAGGGCAGTGTCCTCATGGGATATCTGATCCATAGATTTCCTGAACATTGGTTTGGTACCAAACAACGTTTCACATTCCCCTTATAGCAAGCACATTGATCAAGTGTGGTATGTTCACAATTGCATGTTACAAAGAAACAAACTCAGAAAAGCAACAAAGCACTGATTCAGCAACAAAGGAAATGATCATAAACTGCCATTTTTTAGGATAGCAGCCATATGTAGACTTAACAGCATTCTAGATAAAGACCAATCCATTGCACTAAATGTACTTAGCTGTACATGCACAGTTGTTAATGCCTTGCATTCTTGAAAAGACCAAAACCTTTGAGACATAAAATATATCAGTAGCACATGAAGGGAAACAGAAGGTCAAGAACAATAACTGCTTCCAAGCGACCAATTTAAGACAGTAGCCAAATGATTCATTGGTACCAAATGAGTCACGCATGCAGTTGTGAACCGCACACAAAATAATCAGTATACATTGATTTACAGTAGTCGCAGTTGACTATTTATTGACATAGCAACCTCTCACTTTACTTTATGTTTACATTACCATAAACTAGCATATCTTATGTTCAGTGTATGACCCCTTAATCTATATAGGAACTTCAAGCCGTTACCACATTCCTCAAAATCGACATGCATTAGTCTGCACATCCAAACCATTCACTGATGGTTTAGTGACTGCTGATCTATAAGTGTGCCATGAGTAACTTCTCTCATTGATTATTGCCAAATATTTTTGTATGTCTTAAGTTTATACTATGTCATAAAGAAACTGGAATATAGATTTAAATATGTAAATTAAAATAACTAAAATATAACATCGATCATTAATAAATATTATAGCTCTTTATAACTTTTGACCCCTTGAAAATATTCCTGTGGTAGGGGGAGCAGTTTTTATGAACTGATTTGGGACGTGGATGGCCAGTCTGTCGGAAAGTACATTTATTCACAATTCCTCTAAGAATTGCAGTAATCTTAAAAGATTCCATTTGTTATTGAAGAATCAGCATCAGCATTGCAGCATGTGTCTGATCTGTGTTTCCATATCCTATCTCTATGTTGTCATAATTATACCGCCCATGAAATGATAAACAAGGATGTCAATATTAATGTTGTATAGTACGACATGGAACGCTGTGAAATGCTTAACTATCTATTTACTCTCTCAGTGAACCAGTTCAGGATATTTTAAGTCCAGATTGTTTCTAGTACCTGTAGTTGCATATTTTAAATTCTGTTACATGTTTTTTTTGTATTCTTAACTTGTTGCTCGGTCAACGGTCAATCATGAGTGCAAAAACGTAATTATAGCAATAAGTGTTAGATTGTTTGTCTTTTATCTCTCCCCAAAACACTATTGGGAAATTAAGCACATTATATGCTGGGCCTTTTCCACTGAAATGCTGTGTGTTGGCTTCTACTAAATGGGACTGAATGGCTTATATTCACTTCTAAAACTACCCCTAGGTCTTTGGAGGCTTTTGTCAATAAGAAAACATTGCAATTAATTACATGTAACAGAGAATTTATCACTGTCATAGTACTGTGCTGTAGAATCTGTAGTTGTTTGTATGTAAGTATAGATCATAATATTAGAAATTACAATACGGTATACATGTGGAACCATAAAAAAATACAAAGGACAAAAAAACTGAAGTGTAAATGACAGAGTACTATTGTATGGTGTCTTCGATTTACTGTATTTTGTAAATGAAAATGGAATATAAGTAAATACATCAAAATAAATACTACTGGTTATGAAGAATACTTAAATGTTACAACGTCATGATTCTGTTATAAAGTTTGTGTGTGAGATTTTTTCTTATATTTTGTCATTGTTTATTTATTTACCTTTTCAGAACTGCAATGGATAGCAAAGAAAAATAAACTACTGTCCTAATGATGAAACCCTTGTAATTATATAATTTACCGAATTGATCATCAATGATCAAATTGATTTCTTGACTTTTGTGCCTAGGGGTCAGAACAGAATCCCACTGGCCACAGATGTCAATCCAATGTCTTATTCCACGTTGGTTCAATGTAATTTCACCAACAGGCACAATAGCTCATTGAGAAAAAATGTACTTTGCATCAAACCTCCACCAGTACTAGATTTACTAGCCTACAAAGACTACAATTTACTGCTGCAAATATGAGTCCCAGGTCGTCTACAAAGACTACAAAGTCACAAGACGGCACTTCCTGGGTACGTTGGATAACTGAGGACGCTGTGAAAAGGTAGGTTGCAAATACATTTATTACAACTCGCTTTGGGTTATTATAGCTTTGATAATTTATTAATAACAACCCTAACTAGCTACGGTACTATTTGAGGCTATGAAATGCAGTCAATGTACTGCAAGTAGCTAGCTCACCAGTTAGATAACGTTAGAAGGCAAACGTAGCTAGTCGTAGTATGTTGTGAAAGAAATTAGCCCACGTCAATTGGCAGCATTGCATTTTCATGTATTAAAGAACAGATGTTGAAGCTATAGGTAACAGATACTGTAACTATGTAAAGCAGAGTCTGCTGTAAAATAGCTGGCTTAGCAGCAGATAGCAAGCTACTGGATGCAAGCTACACACAAAAACGGTTCCAAAAGGGTTATTTGTTCCAAAAGGGTTATTCGGCTGTCCCCATAGGAGAATCAATCAATCAAATGTATTTATAAAGCCCTTATTACATCAGCTGATGTCACAAAGTGCTGTACAGAAACTCAGCCTAAAACTCCCAACAGCAAGCAATGCAGGTGTAGAAGCACGGTGGCTAGGAAAAACTCCCTAGAAAGGCCAGAACCTAGGAAGAAACCTAGAGAGGAACCAGGCTATGAGAGGTGGCCAGTCCTCTTCTGGCTGTGCCGGGTGGAGATTATAACAGAACATGGCCAAGATGTTCAAATGTTCATAGATGACCAACAGGGTCAAATAGTAACAATCACAGTGGTTGTCGAGGGTGCAACAGGTCAGCACCTCAGGAGTAAATGTCAGTTGGCTTTTCATAGCCGATCATTCAGAGTATCTCTACCGCTCCTGCTGTCTCTAGTGAGTTGAAAACAGCAGGTATGGGACAGGTAGCACGTCCGGTGAACAGGTCAGGGTTCTATAGCCGCAGGCAGAACAGTTGAAACTGGAGCAGCAGCACAGCCAGGTGGACTGGGGACTGCAAGGAGTCATCAGGCCAGGTAGTCCTGAGGCAAGGTTCTAGGGCTCAGGTCCTCTGAGATAAAGAAAGAAAGAAAGAAAGAAAGAAAGAAAGAAAGAAAGAAAGAGAAAGCGAGAGAGAATTAGCAAGAGCATACTTAAATTCACAGGACACTGGACAAGACAGGAGATCACGTCAGTGACTCAGTTCACTCAAATCACGCACCCTTCCCAGGGAAGAGCACCAGTAAGCCAGTGACTCAGCCCCTGTAATAGGGTTAGAGGCAGAGAATCCCAGTGGAGAGAGGAGAAACGGCCAGGCAGAGCCAGCAAGGCCAGTTAGTTGCTCCAGTGCCTTTCCGTTCACCTTCACACTCCTGGGCCAGACTACACTCAATCATAGGACCTACTGAAGAGATGAGTCTTCAATAAAGACTTAAAGGTTGAGACAGAGTCTGCGTCTTTCACATGGGTAGGCAGACCATTCCATAAAAATGGAGCTCTATAGAAGAAAGCCCTGCCTCCAGCTGTTTGCCCTGCCTCCAGCTGTTTGTAAAAAAACAAACATTTTTTACACCTTTACTTATCTAGGCAAGTCAGTTAAGAACACATTCTTATTTTCAATGAAGGCCTAGAACGGTGTTCAGGGGCGGAATGACAGATTTTTACCTTGTCAGCTTGGGGATTCGTTTTTGCAACCTTCTGGTTACTAGTTCAACGCTCTAACCACCTGCCTTACATTGCACTCCACGAGGAGCCTGCACGGCAGGCTGACTACCTGTTATGCGAGGGCAGCAAGAAGCCAAGGTAAGTTGCTAGCTAGCATTAATCTTATCTTATAAAAAACAATCAATCTTAACATAATCACTATTTAACTACACATGGTTGATATTACTAGTTAATCTAGCGTGTCCTGCGTTGCATATAATCGATGCGGTGACTGTTAATTTCTTATCGAATCACAGCCTACTTCACCAAACGGGTGATGATTTAGTCGTTGCACCAAACCTAACCAGAAACATCAATGCCTTTCTTTAAAATTAATAAACAAGTATATATTTTTAAACCTGCATATTTAGTTAATATTGCCTGCTAACATGAATTTCTTAGACTTAGGGATGCCACCCGTTAGATAAAATACGGAACGGTTCCGTATTTCACTGAAAGAATAAACATTTTGTTTTTGAAATGATAGTTTACCATATCAATGACCAAAGGCTCGTATTTCTCTGTGTTATTACGTTATAATTAAGTCTATGATTTGATATTTGATAGAGCAGTCTAACTGAGCGATGGTAGGCAGCAGCAGGCTCGTAAGCATTCATTCAAACAGCACTTTCGTGCATTTGCCAGCAGCTCTTTGCAATGCTTCAAGCATTGAGCTGTTTATGACTTCAAGCCTATCAACTCCCAAGATTAGGCTGGTGTAACCGATGTGAAATGACTAGCTAGTTAGCGGGGTGCGCGCTAATAGAGTTTCAAACGTCACTCGCTCTGAGAACTGAGTTGTTCTCCCTGCTCAGCAAGGGCTGTGGCTTTTGTAGAGCGATGGGTAACGATGCTTTGAGGGTGGCTGTTGTCGATGTGTCCCTGGTTTGAGCCCAGGTAGGGGCGAGGAGAGGGACGACAGCTATACTGTTACACTGGCAATAATAAATTGACTATAAGAATATCCAGTAGTCAAAGGTATATGAAATACAAATGGTATAGAGAGAAATAGTCCTATAATTCCCATAATAACTACAACCTAAAACCTCTTACCTGGGAATATTGAAGACTCATGTTAAAAGGAACCACCAGCTTTCATGTTCTCATGTTCTGAGCAAGGAACTTAAACGTTAGTTTTTTTACATGGCACATATTCCTCTTTTACTTTCTTCTCCAACACTTTGTTTTTGCATTATTTAAACCAAACTGAACATGTTTCATTATTTATTTGAGGCTAAATTTATTTTATTGATGTATTGTATTAAGGTAAAAGAAAAGTGTTCATTTAGTATTGTTGCAATTGTCATTATTACAAATAAATTGTAAAAATTGTCTGATTTAATCGGTATTGGCTTGTTTGGTCCTCCAATAATCGGTACCGGTATTGGCGTTGAAAAATCATAATCGGTCAACCTCTAGTGACCATAGCGTACGTGTAGGTATGTACAGCAGGACCAAATCGGAAAGATAGGTAGGAGCAAGCCCGTGTAGCAGGACCAAATCGGGAAGATAGGTAAAGCCCGTGTAATGCTTTGTAGGTTAGCAGTAAATCCTTGAAATCAGCCCTTGCCTTAACAGGATGCCAGTGTAGAGAGGCTAGCATTGGAGTAATATGATCAAATATATTTTTTCTAGCAGCCGTGTTTAGCACTAATATAAGTTATTTTAGTGCTTTATCCGGATAGCCGGAAAGTAGAGCATTGCAATAGTCTAACCTAGAAGTGGCAAAAGCATGGATACATTTTTCTGCATCATTTTTGGACAGAATGTTTCTGATTTTTGCAATGTTACGTAGATGGAAAAAAGCTGTCCTTGAAACAGTCTTGATATGTTGATATGTTGATAAGAACCCTTTTATGTTGTAGATAGCACCCTTTTCTCCTAAGAGTGTAACTTCTGAACCTGAAGAGGGAACACCAGACCACTTCTTCATTGCAAGCTGACTACAGTCATCGCCTGCCCCAAATCCTCTGAATGGTGCCCAGTGTTCTCAGCAATGCTCGTCCAATCTCCACCACCCACGCCTTCACCATGGCCCTTAGCCCACTTCAGACCCCACATGGCTCCTGATCCCAACCTGCCCATGGAGGGGGCCATACGGACCAAGCTCACCCAGCAGCTGGAGCCAGAACCCCTGGAAGTCCACAACGAGAGCCACATGCACGCCGTGCCCCCTGGATCCGAGTCCCACTTCTCAGTCCTGGTGGTCAGCCCAGATTCGACTGCCTCTCCCAGCTACAGCGCCACCTCCTTCTCAATGAGACCCTAGCCAAGGAGCTGAAGACCTGTATCCACGCACCGGCCATCCAGGCCAAGACACCCCAGCAGTGGGGCAGCAACCCCAGTATAGCCAAGAGCCCACCCTGCATGGAAGGATCCAAGGGGGACCACAAGGTGGAGGAGGAACTCAAGGCTGGATGGGACTGACCAGCGAAACTCAGCAGTCATCAACCCTGGTTCTAAAGAGTAACAGCCTGTGCAGGCTTTGGTTCCAGCACTAACTCATCTATTAAAATGTGTTGTCTGTTCAAGACCTTGATTTGTTTAATCAGGTCTGGAACAAAAGCCTGCATGCCCCATATGCCTGTAGTTTAATCAGGTCTGGAACAAAAACCTGCACGCCCATATGCCTGCAGTTGAAGATAGTGTCTATTAACATTGTTGTAAACTAGTGTGATATAATTTCATTACTGCTTTAGAGGTTGTTTCTAAATGAGCAGCATCACTTCGGTCTCTTGGCAGTTAATTCAAGAACAGTTGTGTTTTAGATTAATTAGACTCTTGCATTTAGTGGCCATCACTATAATGTCTCAAGATCTTGTAGTTCAGTAGTATGTGGTACATTGAACTATATGATATGATATGAAGTGATGGAGTGTGTCTGTTTTGTCTGAAAATAAAATGTCTTGTATGTGAGGGCAGAAGTATGAGAAGTCAAGACAGAATAAAGCATATGTTTTCTCGGGTGCATTGTGGCAGTTTTGTGGTTGCCATCATTTATTACGTTATTTATATCATTATACAAATTTAATGAAATATTGCATGTAATGTTTTTGTTTTGCATACTACCTTTGCATACACATCTGCAGTATAGGTTTAAAAATGGCTGTGTTTTGATTTTGAAATGGAACTCTAAATGTAGTACTAATGTTACCACATGAGGGCAGTATGTGCAAATTTTATGTTGATTTGAAGTGCAGCGTTGACAGAATGATGAAACATGGCTTCATTCTTTCATTATGACACTGCCTTTCATCAACTCTTCAACACAGTAATGATTAAATCCCATAATACTTTTTATTTCATTTCTCACCATAACAAAATGACAGTGTTATAGCAACAGGGGTCAATCACTCAAATTGTGGAATATAAAGTGTTGGTTAATAGAGGTGGTCAAACTCGATTGTCTTAACTCACATACAGGGTGTATCACAGTTCACTTACTTCCTTATCAATTTGACTTATTAGCCTGTCTTTTCTAATTATTGTGGATGGCTTGGGGCCAGAAGACAGGGTGAAAGATGCTGGTGGTTCTCAGAATGACATGTCCTAACCCTATCATGACCATGTGTTTCTATTTCTGTCTCGGGCTGTATGTGTCAACGTGAAGGTCCTCTTGTCCTACCCTCAACCCCAGGACCTGCCAGAATTTCTGTTATTACAAAAACATGTAAGAGTAATGGCACAAAAAACATTGTTGGTGATAGCCTAAACAAACAGTTAGCAAACATCTTTTCCCAATGTGCTGTTTTTCCAATAAATTAGTAAACATTTGAATGTTTTAGGAGGTTTTATTGAAATATTTCAGTACATCAACAAACAGGATCACTTTAAAATATGCAACTAAATCAACCGTATTCAACAGAGCCAAAACAACCATCCAAGCGGCCATTTTTCCCATACATTTTGTAAGTGCTGAAAAGCTCATAAAGATGGTCCTTATTGAATGTGTTGTCAACTCAAGGTTGACTTCTACAAGCGTCCCTGTCTGGAATAGACAACCTGTCAGGCATTACAAAAGGCCCTGTAAGGAAGGTGAACAACTGGTGTCACTGGTTTGAAAAAGGAAAACAGTAACACAACCATTTTATGACCCTGTCTATTAAGAGTCAGGCCTCAGGGGGAGACGTAAACTACTACACAGGGGCAAAAAGCCAACGGTGAAGGCAATTGCAATAAAGTCTACTGCCTCGGGAAGCAAAGACTTGTCTCTGCAAATTAGATTTACCTGTCACAATTCCAGGTGTTGTTATGAGGGAGTGGCGAGGAAGACACGTCAACGATTTTAAACTAGCATTGCATAGTGCTGTTGCAACAAAAATGACGAAGTTGATTGGTTGATATCCTTCATGAGTTGTTATGAGATGAGAGTTTGTAGAGTTTATTGAACTGCTAGTTCACAACTCAATCAGAAAATTCTGACGGTGTATATATAGGTAGCATGGGTTAGGGTCAATTGCTTTCCAATTGGTAATACTTTGAAATGTATTCATTTAAAACTATAAGTAATGTTGACATATAATGTGTTATCTTCAATTCATGAACTGAAAGGAAATTAAATTAATGGATGGAGAATATTAAAAACTAAAACAAATTACAGCCAACTCTGGTAGATAGGCTGCTTTCCCTCTGGCTGGTCCCTGGTGATGATGGATCATTCAGGGGGTCCCGGGTTGCCCACGTGTCCTGGTCTGGGTGATCCATCAGTGGGAACCCACCTCTGTGGTAGCCTGCTCTACGTCAGAGCCAGGAGTAATGGTGCCAGGCCAGTCTGGGACCCTGGGCAAGGCAGGGTTCCCGCGATGGCCCCTGATTTACGCTCCCGGCTCTGGACCAGGTCTCCTTTTGCACAGCTGACCCCTCCAGGTTGGCGGTCAGGGGGGCTCAAGGAGAGGAGGGAGGGAGGCACCAAATGGGTGTCTACTCTGAGAAAAGGCCCTGCCGGGGCCTGCTTGACCGTCTCAGGGGGCTATCTCCCTCCACAGCCCCCCTGGTCAGCTGCAGTGTCTGTGCAGCATGTGTGTGGAGGGAAAAGAGCCTGTTAAACACATTTAATTAAACCCCACTAGTAACAACACTTGTTAAATTGACATGTTTTGAATGATAAAGCTGGGGGTGTTACACATTAAAAACTATTAATCATTGTAGGAAATGTTACAAAGACCCATGACTATTATATGGGATGATTTGTACTAATATAGCTAGCTTCATTCAGCTTTATTTTTCCTTAAAAACATACTTTGGCATGTCTTCACAGTACACTCGTAGGTCAAAATAGGGAATACATCACATTCAAAACACTAATTACAAGTTAGAAACTTCAGAAAAGGTTTTAAAAAGTTCACACTGATCTGATAAATAATCATTATCTGGTTTCACAATGTGAGAAAAAACAAGTGTTGGATTTAAGATGACAGTAATAGCCTATTATAAAAGCCTACTAAGTCCTTTAATTGGAAAGTTTTTCTCTCTCACGCAGCACACTGCCTACTAATGAATTCAGTGAATGGGCGGCTTGAAGGAAAAGGACAAAGAAAGAGATAGGGGAAGACAATATCCTTGTGTGGGAGAATTAGTTACACTCAGTAGTCTAAGTATTCAAAGCAGAGAAAAGGGCTGCAGGGATTAAGAGAAAAGTCCACACAGGTGGGCTC
The DNA here is from genome assembly GCF_023373465.1 of Oncorhynchus keta. Classification (NCBI taxonomy): domain Eukaryota; kingdom Metazoa; phylum Chordata; class Actinopteri; order Salmoniformes; family Salmonidae; genus Oncorhynchus; species Oncorhynchus keta. The sequence goes on from NC_068454.1 coordinate 62,009,703, forward strand.
TGGGAGAAACCAGGGTCACATGACAGGACGTTACCTCGTTTGATAAACACCAGCCGGGCTCACAGGAAGAAGGAAGGGAGTTATTTTATAGGGGAATTAACTGGTGCTACACATCAGGTATTTATTAAGGCAGATATCCCAGGTGTGCAGTACAACCAAGTCAAGCAAAACATCTTGTAGGGTTTCTTAATGAGAAACATCTTGGATCTAAACTTCATAATGGTCAGTAAATAGTCATACTGATAAGGGTTGTGATTTGAGACCAAGAATGAGGCTAAGCATATTTCAGTCTTCATGGGAGAGGAGTTAAACAATCTCAAACAATCAATCACACGTAATCACTTTTGCACATTTCCGTCTGCACATTTGGTCAATCATGTCATTAGATGAGAAGCATTCTTCTACCTTTCTCCCTTTACATTTTCACTTATTTTATTCTGGATGCAAGAATATTTGACCTTCACAAACTCCAGTTATAAAAGAAGCATGTCATATCGATTGTTTTTTCCTTTTCAACCAAAGAAGACCAAATGTTCAGTTGTGTAAAAATATCTACTCAATCCCCAAACTCAAAGGAATTATGAAATTGAGTAACATTTTACTTGTGCCACGCAGAGTATCTGCCTTTGTGTGATGATGACTTTTGGGGTGTGCATGGTTCGCTGACTCACATGACAGTGGAAAACCATGACTTCAGAGTTGAGTCTGGGGCTGGTTAGGCTGGTTTTGGGCCAGAGTGCACAGGTCTTACCCCTAAGCCCTCTGGAGGATCCACGCTCAGTAACTGACATGCATGGCTCTTATTCTCTCCCCTGCAGGGCTTCAACTAGAGGAGTGTACATGTCAAGACAGATGGGACACAGATAAGACTCCCTCTTTCAACCTCGTCTCTCTCTGTCCTCCCTCCTGCCTCTCTCAAGCTCTCTCTTTCTCAGCCCCCTGTCAGCGTTTCAGCAACCTCTGATCTTCTCTGATCTTTTGTTGATCTATGATGCGTCTTTTAACCTCTTCCCGTTCCTTTCTCAACCTTCCCTCTTCTTCTAATCGTCCTTCAACTGTTTTTAGTTTAGGACCCCCTCTCAATCCGCTCTCGGCCCCCATGCATAGTTTCTCTCGATGTTCTACGCACAAACTATTTTCAAACTTTTCTCAACTTTCCCTCTCAACTGTTTCAAAGCACCCCCTTTGAATCCACTTCCAGCCGCCTCGCTCATTCTCTCTGAACTTTTTGTTTTTCTTTCGCAGCCTTTTGCTAACTTTTCTCAACCCTTCCCTCAACCTTCTCCATTTCACTCTTCACTTTTCCTCAACTCTCTTTCAACTTTTTAGCCGGCCCTCATGTCCATCCTCTGTAGACCACCTAACGTAGCTTGGCTGCACTTTGTCCTCCAACCTTCTCTCAACTTTTCTCAACCAGCCCTGCCATTCAAGAGAGCGCCATGCTCCGCTTCTTATAGAGGAATACCAATGCTGAGCCCCCTAGAGAGCTGATAGAGCCTATTTATGTTTAATGCACAGCCTGAAGCTATTATCATATTACCATGTGATGTTATTGCTTTGCCCCCTGAGAATTACTTAATGTTCATGTTTTTAGTCAGAGGTTGTAAGTTATTCAAACATAAATGTTGGGAATCTTTTAGTATTTTGAGTGACAGCCGTCAGAGGTACATGGCTGTAGGGTGCGGCGACTGCTTTGGCATCAACTCTCTCTTCCTTACGGTCTCTTTCTGGTTTAGTTTGTTGGACCCAAAATGCACTGACATGGATGGTTACTCACAAATGTAACTTCAACTCATAATTCATTCTCTGTCTATAAGAAATGATCAGAAAATGCTCAGATACTGAAGAGATGAATGCTTCATTCTCAGGATGTTGACGAAGTATTTAAGAGCAAGCAGTAGTTATTCCACATAGTGCTATGGAGTCCCTTTTTCCTGTTGGAAAAACAAGTGGTCACAGTCGGGTCACCCAAACCTAACGTTGCAGTAAACTCTCATGAATGCCCCCCATTCTATCCCAACCTGCTGAATTGCTGAGGAAAGGCACCTGGTGTACGTTGGTTGTGGTAGTAGTGTCCTATAGAGATTGTTTGGCCGGGCGTAGGGCATAAAGGTCATCCCAACGCAAGGCCAGTGAATAGAGGGTTAATCTTCATCGCTTCAGATGTACGGTCAAGCTGAAAAGAGCCAGAACGCTTGACTCGGGGCTCCGACAAAATGTGATCTATTGTTCATCTGTCGGGCGCCCGTGATATATTCTATCCTACACTCTCGGACAAAACGTACCCGGCGATTATACAAGCGGGGCCGCTGGCCTGTAACAACGCCAGCTCAGGGAGTTTGGACACCAGGGTGTTTGACCTCTCGAGTCCTCTGCTCTTTTGTTCCCAGTGACCTCTGTCCCTTTACCCCCCTCTGAACCTAAAACCTCAGTCCCCGCCCTCACTCTCCCACACACCCTTCACACAAACAAATAAAGAAATGGGGCCCTCCAGTTTATTTTATTAGCACTTTGAAACCCAGGCCTTTTAAATGGGAGGAGAGAAAAATAATAATAGGATTTATTAGGGTTCAAATAAAACAACGGGGCTCAGGTGAAGTTCTGGGTCAGATGGGGGTGTCACCGTATTTGATTTTAGGAACCCCTCCGTTTTTGTCTTTGACCTTGGAGCTCTGAAATGGTGAAAAACGCAGACTTGGAGACCCCAGATCATATGTTGACGTCAGTGAGTGAGGGGGGTTGGTGACCATATGGGCTCACACTGAGGACCAAGGACCAATGCAGGGGTTATTTATCTCACCCCCCCCCCCACACACACACACACACTTTTCTTCAACAACTAATAGGGATCAAATATTAAATTAAATAAATCACACACACACACATAACCAGTCCAGTCCTGGTGTGGTGTTTGTTCATTGCCAGGTGACTGTTGTCCCCTTGTCTAACTCTGTGATTTGACCTAGTGAGTAGTGGTGACAAGTAGGCAGCCCATGTCCCTTCCTGAATCCAATTTACAGTAAACACTTTCCACATAGGTCTCCGCTCTGCTGACCCTGTGTCTTGCCCACTTCTCTTGTTCCCTCTCCTCCTCTTCCCCTGTTCCTCTACGTTGGTGCTCCCATCATCTTTTCCACTGTTTACTAAACAGACAACAGACTCTCTTGCAGCCCTCCCCCTCTTTCCTCACATGCATGTCTTTGTTTGGGATCATCTGAGCAGAAAATGGTTTACATTAACTGATGAGTTGAGTTGCACCCCCGTTTGCCCTCAGAACATCCTCAATTCGTCAGGGTATGGACTACAAGGTGTTGAAAGCGTTCCACAGGGATACTGGCCCATGTTGACTCCAATGCTTCCCACAGTTGTGTCAAGTTGGCTGGATGTCCTTTGGGTGCTGGACCATTCTTGATTCCTACAGGAAACTGTTGAGGCTGAAAAACCCAGCAGTGTTGCAGTTCTGGACACACTCAAATAGGTGCGCCTCACACCTACTTTTCCATACCCCGTTCAAAGGTGCTTAAATCTTTTGTCTTGCCCATTCACCCTCTGCATGGCACACATACACAATCCATGTCTCAATTGTCTCTAGACTTAAAAATCCTTATTTAACCCACCTCCTCCCCTTCATCTACACTGATTGAAGTGGATTTAACAAGTGACATCAATAAGGGATCATAGCTTTCACCTGGATTCCCCTGGTCAGTCTATGTCATGGAACGAGCCGGTGTTCCTAATGTTTTGTACACTCACTGTATTCCAGCAGCAGGCAGTGCGAGACAGGAGTACTTAGGCGCTCATTCTGGGAGAGGGAAATCTTGACAGTGCCAGTCTCCTTCCCTGAGGGTGGAAAACCCCAGAGCACAGGGGAAGCACAGCAGCTATACACAACACTGCAGAACACACCTGTCTATCACAGAACACAACAGCCTGGCACAGAACACACCCGTCTAGCACAGAACACACCTGTCTATCACAGAACACAACAGCCTAGCACAGAACACACCCGTCTAGCACAGAACACAACAGTGTAGCACAGAACACACCTGTCTATCACAGAACACACCTGTCTATCACAGAACACAACAGCCTAGCACAGAACACACCCGTCTAGCACAGAACACAACAGTGTAGCACAGAACATAACAGCCTAGCACAGAACACAACAGCCTAGCACAGAACACACCCATCTAGCACAGAACACACCCGTCTAGCACAGAACACAACAGCCTGGCACAGAACACACCCGTCTAGCACAGAACATAACAGCCTAGCACAGAACACACCCGTCTAGCACAGAACACAACAGCCTAGCACAGAACACACCCGTCTAGCACAGAACACAACAGCCTGGCACAGAACACACCCGTCTAGCACAGAAAACAACAGCCTAGCATAGAACACAACAGCCTGGCACAGAACACACCCGTCTAGCACAGAACACAACAGTGTAGCACAGAACACAACAGCCTAGCACAGAACACAACAGCCTGGCACAGAACACAACAGCCTGGCACAGAACACAACAGCCTGGCACAGAACACAACAGCCTGGCACAGAACACAACAGCCTAGCACAGAACACAACAGCCTAGCACAGAACACAACAGCCTAGCACAGAACACAACAGCCTAACACAGAACACAACAGCCTAGCACAGAACACAACAGCCTAGCACAGAACACAACAGCCTAGCACAGAACACAACAGCCTAGCACAGAACACAACAGCCTAACACAGAACACAACAGCCTAGCACAGAACACAACAGCCTAGCACAGAACACAACAGCCTAGCACAGAACACAACAGCCTGGCACAGAACACAACAGCCTAGCACAGAACACAACAGCCTAGCACAGAACACAACAGCCTAGCACAGAACACAACAGCCTAGCACAGAACACAACAGCCTGGCACAGAACACAACAGCCTAGCACAGAACACAACAGCCTGGCACAGAACACAACAGCCTAGCACAGAACACAACAGCCTAGCACAGAACACAACAGCCTAGCATAGAACACAACAGCCTGGCACAGAACACAACAGCCTAGCATAGAACACAACAGCCTGGCACAGAACACAACAGCCTAGCATAGAACACAACAGCCTAGCATAGAACACAACAGCCTGGCACAGAACACAACAGCCTAGCACAGAACACAACAGCCTAGCACAGAACACAACAGCCTAGCATAGAACACAACAGCCTGGCATAGAACACAACAGCCTGGCACAGAACACAACAGCCTAGCATAGAACACAACAGCCTGGCACAGAACACAACAGCCTAGCACAGAACACAACAGCCTAGCACAGAACACAACAGCCTAGCATAGAACACAACAGCCTAGCAGAGAACACAACAGCCTGGCACAGAACACAACAGCCTAGCATAGAACACAACAGCCTAGCACGGAACACAACAGCCTAACACAGAACATAACAGCCTGGCACAGAACACAACAGCCTGGCACAGAAAAACAACAGCCTAGCACAGAACACAACAGCCTGGCACAGAAAAACAACAGCCTAGCACAGAACACAACAGCCTAGCACAGAACACAACAGCCTAGCACAGAACACAACAGCCTGGCACAGAAAAACAACAGCCTAGCACAGAACACAACAGCCTAGCACAGAACACAACAGCCTAGCACAGAACACAACAGCCTAGCACGGAACACAACAGCCTAACACAGAACACAACAGCCTGGCACAGAACACAACAGCCTGGCACAGAACACAACAGCCTAGCACAGAACACAACAGCACAGGTCGTTCAAAGAAGATGTGACCCATTAATTGCTGAATAATATGAGATACTTGATAGAGGTTTTGTAAATGCACCAAACCAAGACAGGATCACCAACATGGCAAGGGTTGCTGAAAATGGATTAACTCTTCATCTGAAAAGAATCGACACCCAGAATCACAATTATGTGATGAGGCCGACAGCAGAAGACAGAGAGATGTGAGATGGTGCTGAGAGGAGAGATGTGGGTAATATAAGTGGCTTGCTCCTGGATGGCCAACTAGGTCAAGAGAATCAACACGGGGGTGAAGGGGCTCACGAAGGCGTGAGGAGAAGGTCAACCGTGAAATCCCCCCTCTTTGCCACTGTGACCCCCCAGGGAGGAGCCATGAGGACTGGAGAGGAGTGTGTGTGTGTGCGCGAGTTAGAATAGTATGTCTATTCATGTTGAGTGTGTGTGTCTAATATTTCTGTGAATGTTTTGTGGTGTGTGTGCATGTATGTTCGTGTGTGCGTACGTGTGTGTGCTTCCGAGTGCGTGTATGTGTGTGCACATATCTAGGTCGGGGAATCCTGGTTATCTGCCCTGCAGTCAAACAACTCATCCTTGTCATACCCTGTCGCCTCATGCCGCCCCACTTGGCAGGTTTCTTTTTGCACTCTCCATGTCAGAACCCACCTATATAGCTACCGCTACGGTTACTTACCTATTGTTTACTAGGGGATTGGCTTCTCCTGTAAATCCTTATTTAGTCCCAATGTGCATTATTAAATGCTGAGACTTTTACATTTATGGTTGTAGTAACATAGACAGGTAAAGTGTAATTACAGTGTAGATACACATTGTTAGTACTTAAAACTGTTATTTTAATTCTTAAAAAGGACACTTCTTAATTAAGAAGGGTATCTATTTTCCAGTAAGACACCGTAGCCAAACAAATTGCAATCAACACAGATAGTACGTCCCTCAAAAACGCAGACTGACCAGTGACCACCAGTTCCTTTTGAAATGTGTGTTAAATGAACATCACATTGACTCATTCAAGTAGTAGCCATGCTAGTCCTAGAGAGTCACAGGGAGTCCTGGACTCAGTGTTCCTTTTCTCGCCCAAATCCCATCCATAAACTTGAGTTGAACACGCTTAACTCTGACCATTGCGTAAGACAGTCATGCACTGATGTCAAACCAAGATTTACATGACAACGTGAGTAATGCACACACTTCTTAAGTTAGGATTTGGGACGACAACTAATTCAAAACCAAAGACAGTGGTGTTATGTTCATAATGACTTAAGATCATTTCAGTCCAAAACTCTACTAAACTGGACAGAGCTTGCTTCTTTCAGAAGAATCCAAACCATAATCGATCATCAGTGAGAGTGGCCTTATTTAAGCTTATGTAAGAGCATGGAGAGTGATTTCCCGAGTGAGCATAGTTTAACCGCTGCCTTGCTGAAAGTCCACATAATGAACAAGCATTAACCTATGGTAGCCACGGTCACAGCTTGGAATTGATGACTGAGGAATTTACTGTAAAGGCCAGTCAGAGGACCAGGGAGTGTGTTTGTGCGTGTGCGAGGACCAGGTGGTGTGTGTTGGACGGGAAAAATTTATTTTAACAGCTTTGCAAAAGGAAATAAAAGACCATGAGCAATCATACATTATTACAGAAATAGTAGCATATTTGATAAATCTTCAAGTACGGTAACCATAAAACAACCCCAAAAAAGTCCACTCACAGATAGTATGCATCTCTTTCGGTCTCCATTTTGTTTGTGATTGTGAGTGGATGTGTTCATGTGTGTGTATTAGGAGTGGTAGGTGGTAGGGCTGGAGGGTCAGTCAGCAGGAGAAAGGCGGTGATGGTGGACAAGGCCCCTCCCTCAGGTCAGGGGAGAGAGGATGAAACCTGTCATTAGAAAGGTGAAGGGAAGAAAGGCCTCAACGGGGGAGCTATTGTCCCGGGGACGGCGAGGAGGTCCACCTCTTTAGTGCCTCAAATAACACGGCCAGGCCGCCATTGTGCCGGAGTGAAAGGGCCGGGAAGGGGGGGGGGGGCTCCTAAACAGTGGTCAGAGGAGAAAGCCCCCCATGGGTTAAGGGGGTTGTGGGGGCTTTTCCCACTCTTGTTTTCTTTTTCTTTCTCGTCAGCTCATCCAGAACCCTTGGTTTGAGAAGATCGGCAGTGGTTTTATCGAGGGGTGTGCGTGCGAGTGAAGTAGGGGGGGTTCAGCTTCCTTGTCTTAGAGAATGGGGTGTTGCAGATTGAATGCCATAGTTTGACATCTAAGCTGAGGCTCAATGCAGAGTCAGGACCTTTCACTCATCCCTGTGTTTTAAGAGGACGGGTCAAACCAAAGACCAAAGCTTTCCTTTTTTTCAGTGGCACAGTGGAAAGATTCTTTACAACTCTGTCAATTTTCTGAGCACCGAAATACACTTTCATGACAAGTTAGCAGCCCTGTTTGTATTAGGGAATCCCTTTAAAAAGTGGATGAAGCAGTTATGATGTTGTACAAAATGTGCACCATTCTAGACCACCTCTCCCATTTCCTCTCATTCTAGACCATCTCTCCCATTTCCTCTCATTCTAGACCATCTCTCCCATTTCCTCTCATTCTAGACCACCTCTCCCATTTCCTCTCATTCTAGACCACCTCTCCCATTTCCTCTCATTCTAGACCATCTCTCCCATTTCCTCTCATTCTAGACCACCTCTCCCATTTCCTCTCATTCTAGACCATCTCTCCCATTTCCTCTCATTCTAGACCACCTCTCCCATTTCCTCTCATTCTAGACCATCTCTCCCATTTCCTCTCATTCTAGACCACCTCTCCCATTTCCTCTCATTCTAGACCATCTCTCCCATTTCCTCTCATTCTAGACCACCTCTCCCATTTCCTCTCATTCTAGACCACCTCTCCCATTTCCTCTCATTCTAGACCACCTCTCCCTTTTCCTCTCATTCTAGACCACCTCTCTCTTTTCCTCTCATTCTAGACCACCTCTCTCTTTTCCTCTCATTCTAGACCACCTCTCCCATTTCCTCTCATTCTAGACCACCTCTCCCTTTTCCTCTCATTCTAGACCACCTCTCCCTTTTCCTCTCATTCTAGACCACCTCTCCCTTTTCCTCTCATTCTAGACCACCTCTCCCTTTTCCTCTCATTCTAGACCACCTCTCCCTTTTCCTCTCATTCTAGACCACCTCTCCCATTTCCTCTCATTCTAGACCACCTCTCCCTTTTCCTCTCATTCTAGACCACCTCTCCCTTTTCCTCTCATTCTAGACCACCTCTCCCTTTTCCTCTCATTCTAGACCACCTCTCCCTTTTCCTCTCATTCTAGACCACCTCTCCCATTTCCTCTCATTCTAGACCACCTCTCCCTTTTCCTCTCATTCTAGACCACCTCTCCCATTTCCTCTCATTCTAGACCACCTCTCCCTTTTCCTCTCATTCTAGACCACCTCTCTCTTTTCCTCTCATTCTAGACCACCTCTCTCTTTTCCTCTCATTCTAGACCACCTCTCCCATTTCCTCTCATTCTAGACCACCTCTCCCTTTTCCTCTCATTCTAGACCACCTCTCCCTTTTCCTCTCATTCTAGACCACCTCTCCCTTTTCCTCTCATTCTAGACCACCTCTCCCTTTTCCTCTCATTCTAGACCACCTTTCGCATTTCCTCTCATTTCAGTGTTGTATGTTTTTCCCTTACAATACAGATACTTCTATCAAAGCAATTTCAACTTCTGAATTTCATTTACCTTGACTGAATAAATGAGTATTCTGCTAATTATGTATACTTTTCTCTAAAGCTATTCCCACCACCAGAGCACCTAATAAACTGATTGGACTAATTACCAACTCCATCAGAAGGCTTTCACCCAATCCCAAAGCGCTGATTACTTTAGAGGGCCAATAAAACCTGCTGAATGTTTAGGAAACCTGAGAGAGAAGAGGACAAGCTAAGGTCAACAATGTCACATACTTCTGACAACAAGTACAGAGTAAGCAGGTCAAACACAATGGTGAGAATGAAGAGTGCTGACTGAGTGTTGCTCTGTGCTGGCTTGGTCTGCACGTCTCTTCATTGGGAACCTGTGGTAGATCGCTAGCTCAATGACCAATGTCAATGACACATCTGAAATAGAATGATGATCAGTGGTAACCTGCTGCTAGAGAAACATAGGAGATGGGGAGGGAGAAAGCGAGAGAGAGCGAAAGAGTGTGTGCTTGAATGTGTATTGAGGGAAAGCAAGGATGTGTATTGGGAGGTGGAGATAGGACGATTCTGCATTTCCAATCCATTGAGAGGTGAAGCAAATAGCAACAAGGCTCTCTAACAGTGCAAACTGTCACAACTTGTATTAGAAGGCAGAAGAGGAGGAGGAGAAGGAGGAGGAGCGGCTGCTTTGCCTAATCACTTTCCCCACTGACTTCTCAGAGGGGAAGGAGTGACAGATCACAGCCCCACAAGCACAATGCAGCAGTCCCATACACCTCCCTCTCCTGTATTCCATTCTCCTCCCTCTATCCTCCCCATCCTATTGAGAGGACGCCCGGGGTGCCTGGTTCTCTAGTTCTGCCCACTGGGCTATTGAGGATGTGATGGATGGCTTCATAAAGAGACTGTTGTTGAATCTCAAACCAGCCCCTTGCCCCTACCAACTTGCTTGGAAGGACCTTCGTTGTCATGTGTTGCTGACGGAACTTAAAAGGTGACTTCCAGAGTGGCGAGGGGGATCAACTAAACCCATCAACTTTGGGACACACCCGTGACCTAAATGGTTTCATTTGTTACATGTGTCACACCTGGAAATCAATGTCATATAATTAGTCACGCCTCTCCATTCTTCTGTATGAAATTATGCAAACTCCAAACATATCGCGGTGCGTGTTGGGTTACAACTTCATTACAGCATAGCTGGCTCGGTTGAAGTGGCTATTGGAGGGTCTAATTAGCCCCTACACCCTCAATAATTTGCACTCCCTCAGCTTTGGGACACTGATTTCTGGTTCAGCCTCTCTCTCTCTATCTCTCTCTCCTTTTCTGGGGTGGTAGTAGGGGCTCGTGGTGGTGAAGGAATTTTGGCCTCTCTCTCTCTCTCCCTCCCTTGCGCTCTCTTCTTCTCTTTTTTACTCTCTTTTTCTCTCCCTCTCTCTCTCTCTCTCTCTCTGTCTGTTTCTGTCTCTCTCCCTTTCTCTCCCCCTGGGGCTGAGGACAGATGCAGAGGCCTTCCTTTCCCAGCATTCCCAAGGGAGAGAGTATACAGGTCTTAACGCCCTTTTGGGGATGGAGGGATGGGGGGGTTGTTGTTGTCCAGGGGTCATGTATTTGGCGTCAAGTGATGCATAATGAATGCGTTGTTTGCTGTAATTTCGGGTGCTTTTACTGATTTGGCTTTTAATTGGGTCGTTCTCCATAAAAGTATCCTGTAAAGACAAGTATTTTACAGGCCTAGTATTTTACATGGTTAGTTTGGGCAACACAAATTGACAGTTGAATGCAGTTGCAATTGGATATAGTTATTTAATTATGCACCTTCATAGGGTTAATTCAACTATGATTTTTGTACCGACACGTTTTTAAAAAGTAGTTCCAGTTACCATTCCCCTAATCACATTTGTTCTTGTTAATATCCATATTACTGTAGTTTTTTTGCCCCAGTATGTCTTTATGTTGCAGCTCTTTGAGAGAAACTACAAACAGACCTTTCATACGGCTCTTGATGAAATCTTCATATCGCAAGCTGGCAGTTCTAACCAGTCTGGCAGTTATTTGGCTTATTCTCCTCAGGCTATTGAAGTGACAGCACATGGTGGTTTGACTGTGAGGACCCATTCAGCCTCTTGGCCTCCATAGCCCAGGCGTAAAAATCGGCTACATTTAATCAGACACGGTGCAGAGTTTAAAGAAAGGGATCAAGAGACCTTTGTCTTAATGGATTGGCTACAGTTTAGGGATCCACCACACCGAGTTACCTTAGATGAAGGCATGCCACTCGGTAACAAACTAACTCAAACCACATGGTGTTTCCTGGAATTTTTAGGCTTCGAACATAAAAAGCTGTGTTGTTTAATCATTGGAGAAGCTAGACTGGGTTAGTTAATAAGGATATTGGTCAGCCATGTTTTCAATTGATGAGTCCATCAAATCATTTCAAAATGAGGCAATCTTCAAAGAATTAGAAAAAGGGGAAAAAGTAAGCCTTGTTTTTTAGCAGGATCATGTGACCTTCTTTCTCTTCTCAGTCTGTGGTTCTATTCTCCAGTCTATCAGTCTGTACATTAGAATTTCAAGCTTATGGCCATGGCATTTCTTAGAAATACAGAACTGAGAAGGCATTAAAAGGACACCACAGTCCAACACAGAAGTAAATCAAGTGGTTTGACAAACACTCACCAGACAGTTTGCCGTTTGTCATGGACGTGAATGGAACTAAACGAGAAGTGCGGACACATCGTTCAGATCGACATTGCTCAGATACTGCACAAGAGGCCTTTTCAGACAACTGCAACACTGATTACATTGTGAGAGGGCCAATCAAAGAGGAAAATGACGAGAGCAGTCACGCCGGACACAGACAATGCACAAATGGCACTGGTCAGATGGTGGAAAGAGAGGTGGTGCACCACAGGGTTTTAGAGTCGTACTGGGGCTGTTGGGGCAGCGGCATGGGAACGGAGGACTCACAACATCTCGGAAACATGCACACACTTACGCACATGTGCGCACGCACACTAACACAACAACGTGCATGCACACACATGCACGTCTGCAAGCCCGCATAAATGCAAGCATGAACACACACACACACCGATACACACACAAACACAAACACACACATTCAAATCTTGGTTAGAGACCAAGATATTAAGACTCATTTTGCCATGTGCCTGAGGGGAGGGTTTGGCCTAGAGGCGTCCCAAGTGTGTGTGTGTGTGTGTGTGTGTGTGTGTGTGTGTGTGTGTGTGTGTGTGTGTGTGTGTGTGTGTGTGTGTGTGTGTGTGTGTGTGTGTGTGTGTGTGTGTGTGTGTGTGTGTGTGTGTGTGTGTGTGTGTGTGTGTGTGTGTGTGTGTGTGGGAGGGAGGGAGGATTGCTAGAACAGGGGATTTTTTGTGTTGGGGGAAAAGAGAGGCTTGGACACTTCATCTTCTCTTCTCTGTGCTGCCAAAAAGGGCAGAGGTCAAAAGTCAGGGCGATTGGAGAATTCCGTGCTGCATGCCTACAGATCGCGTTTCAGGGGTGGGGGAGGGACGTGGACTGCCCTAGAGGGATAGGTGTGTGTGTGTGTGCGTGCGTTTGTGTGTGTGAGCTTGTCCGGACAGCTCTTTATTTAAAACTTCTCCTTACAGCTTTAGTGCTCACAGCATTTGAAACTTTCTCTTGAAGTTTACTGCTCTGCAAAAGCCTTTTGGGAAAAACTTGCCCAACATATTGCAAAACTAACACTCCTAACTTGGTGTCTAGATTAGAACACCCCATCACACTGCATTTTGTAGAGTAAGCATTTACTGATAAAGTGACTATGGTGTGAAAAGATTTTAAGACAGGACTTGAGAACCAAAGCTAAACCTTTTCATCCAAACATAAATGATTTAAGCACTTTTCAAAATAACTTGGAACACAGGCTCGATATATGGTGGATTCACCTTGCGCTTGGGACAATAAAAGGCCACTCTAAAATGTGCAGTTTTGTCACACAACACAACGCCACAGATGTCGCAAGTTTTGTGCGATTGGCATGCTGACTGCAGGAATGTCCACCAGAGCTGTTGCCAGAGAATTCAATGTTCATTTCTCCAATGTCTTGAGATGCGCAGAGATACCGTGACGAGATCCTGAGGTCCATTGTTGTGCCATTCATCCGCCACCATCACCTCATGTTTCAGCATGACAATGTCGCAAGGAATTCCTAGAAGATGAAATTGTCTTCTGTTCTTCTGTGGCCTGCCTACTCACCAGACATGTCACCCATAGAGCACTATTGGCATGCTCTGGATCGACGTGGATGATGTTCCAGTTCCCTTCTAATTTGGGGCAGCAGATAGCCTAGTGGTTTGAGCATTGGGCCAGTAACCGAGAGGTTGCTGGATCGAATCACAGAGCTGACAAGGTTAAAATCTGTCTTTCTGAACAAGGCAGTTAACCCACTGTTCCCCAGTAGGCTGTCATTGTAAATAAGAATTTGTTCTTAACTGACTTGCTAACTTGTTAAAATAGTTCAGTTACCATTTAGGTCACGGGTGTGTAGGTCAGTCAGTATCTGTTGTGACCACCTCATGCAGATCGACGCATCTCCTGTGCATAGATTTGTTCAGGGTGTTGATTGTGGCCTGTGGAAAGTTATTCCACTCCTCTTCATTGACTGTGTGAAGTTGCTGGATATTTGATAAGGAAAACTGACTGGTTTTAAGGAAAACCTGAAAAGCATTTAAACAATCTGAGGTGTTTTCAGATGTTTGGGGTGGCAGGGTAGCCTACTGGTTAGAGCGGTGGACTAGTAACCAGAAGGTTGCAAGTTCAAACCCCCGAGCTGACAAGGTACAAATCTGTCGTTCTGCCCCTGAACAAGGCAGTTAACCCACTGTTCCAAGGCTGTCATTGAAAATAAGAATTTGTTCTTAACTGACTTGCCTAGTTAAATAAAGGTCAAATAAAAATATAGAAGTTTCTCCAAACATTATTAATGACAGCATTTCTTTAAAATTGAGAGTTGAGGGGAAGCAGGTAACTTGCTGATTTGTTTCTTCAGTAAATCAATGTTTTTTTATATTTATTTCACCTTTATTTAACCAGGTAGGCTAGTTGAGAACAAGTTCTCATTTGCAACTGCGACCTGGCCAAGATAAAGCATAGCAGTGTGAACAGACAACACAGAGTTACACATGGAGTAAACAATTAACAAGTCAATAACACAGTAGAAAAAATGGGCAGTCTATATACAATGTGTGCAAAAGGCATGAGGAGGTAGGCGAATAATACAATTTTGCAGATTAACACTGGAGTGATAAATGAGCAGATGGTCATGTACAGGTAGAGATATTGGTGTGCAAAAGAGCAGAAAAGTAAATAAATAAAAAAACAGTATAAAAACAGTATGGGAATGAGGTAGGTGAACATGGGTGGGCTATTTACCTATAGACTATGTACAGCTGCAGCGAACGGTTAGCTGCTCGGATAGCTGATGTTTGAAGTTGGTGAGGGAGATAAAAGTCTCCAACTTCAGCGATTTTTGCAATTCGTTCCAGTCACAGGCAGCAGAGTACTGGAACGAAAGGCGGCCAAATGAGGTGTTGGCTTTAGGGATGATCAGTGAGATACACCTGCTGGAGCGCGTGCTACGGATGGGTGTTGCCATCGTGACCAGTGAACTGAGATAAGGCGGAGCTTTACCTAGCATGGACTTGTAGATGACCTGGAGCCAGTGGGTCTGGCGACGAATATGTAGCGAGGGCCAGCCGACTAGAGCATACAGTTCGCAGTGGTGGGTGGTATAAGGTGCTTTAGTGACAAAACGGATGGCACTGTGATAGACTGCATCCAGTTTGCTGAGTAGAGTGTTGGAAGCCATTTTGTAGATGACATCGCCGAAGTCGAGGATCGGTAGGATAGTCAGTTTTACTAGAGTAAGCTTGGCAGCGTGAGTGAAGGAGGCTTTGTTGCGGAATAGAAAGCCGACTCTTGATTTGATTTTCGATTGGAGATGTTTGATGTGAGTCTGGAAGGAGAGTTTGCAGTCTAGCCAGACACCTAGGTACTTATAGATGTCCACATATTC
Source organism: Oncorhynchus keta (assembly GCF_023373465.1). Taxonomy (NCBI): domain Eukaryota; kingdom Metazoa; phylum Chordata; class Actinopteri; order Salmoniformes; family Salmonidae; genus Oncorhynchus; species Oncorhynchus keta. The sequence continues at coordinate 62,025,243 of NC_068454.1, forward strand.
AAGGTTGGAACCATCCAGGGTGGTGATGCTAGTCGGGCATGCGGGTGCAGGCAGCGATCGGTTGAAAAGCATGCATTTGGTTTTACTCGCGTTTAAGAGCAGTTGGAGGCCACGGAAGGAGTGCTGTATGGCATTGAAGCTCGTTTGGAGGTTAGATAGCACAGTCCAATGACGGGCCGAAAGTATATATAATGGTGTCGTCTGCATAGAGGTGGATCAGGGAATCGCCCGCAGCAAGAGCAACATCATTGATATATACAGAGAAAAGAGTCGGCCCGAGAATTGAACCCTGTGGCACCCCCATAGAGACTGCCAGAGGACCGGACAGCATGCCCTCCGATTTGACACACTGAACTCTGTCTGCAAAGTAATTGGTGAACCAGGCAAGGCAGTCATTAGAAAAACCGAGGCTGTTGAGTCTGCCGATAAGAATATGGTGATTGACAGAGTCGAAAGCCTTCGAGGTCGATGAAGACGGCTGCACAGTACTGTCTTTTATCGATGGCGGTTATGATATCGTTTAGTGCCTTGAGTGTGGCTGAGGTGCACCCGTGACCGGCTCGGAAACCAGATTGCACAGCGGAGAAGGTACGGTGGGATTTGAGATGGTCAGTGACCTGTTTGTTGACTTGGCTTTCGAAGACCTTAGATAGGCAGGGCAGGATGGATATAGGTCTATAACAGTTTGGGTCCAGGGTGTCTCCCCCTTTGAAGAGGGGGATGACTGCGGCAGCTTTCCAATCCTTGGGGATCTCAGACGATATGAAAGAGAGGTTGAACAGGCTGGTAATAGGGGTTGCGACAATGGCGGCAGATAGTTTCAGAAATAGAGGGTCCAGATTGTCAAGCCCAGCTGATTTGTACGGGTCCAGGTTTTGCAGCTCTTTCAGAACATCTGCTATCTGGATTTGGGTAAAGGAGAACCTGGAGAGGCTTGGGTGAGGAGCTACGGGGGGGGCGGAGCTGTTGGCCGAGGTTGGAGTAGCCAGGCGGAAGGCATGGCCAGCCGTTGAGAAGTGCTTATTGAAGTTTTCGATAATCATGGATTTATCGGTGGAGACCGTGTTTCCTAGCCTCAGTGCAGTGGGCAGCTGGGAGGAGGTGCTCTTGTTCTCCATGGACTTCACAGTGTCCCAGAACTTTTTGGAGTTGGAGCTACAGGATGCAAACTTCTGCCTGAAGAAGCTGGCCTTAGCTTTCCTGACTGACTGCGTGTATTGGTTCCTGACTTCCCTGAACAGTTGCATATCACGGGGCTATTCGATGCTATTGCAGTCCGCCACAGGATGTTTTTGTGCTGGTCGAGGGCAGTCAGGTCTGGAGTGAACCAAGGGCTGTATCTGTTCTTGGTTCTGCATTTTTTGAACGGAGCATGCTTATCTAAAATGGTGAGGAAGTTACTTTTAAAGAATGACCAGGCATCCTCAACTGACGGGATGAGGTCAATGTCCTTCCAGGATACCCAGGCCAGGTCGATTAGAAAGGCCTGCTCACAGAAGTGTTTTAGGGAGTGTTTGACAGTGATGAGGGGTGGTCGTTTGACTGCGGCTCCGTGGCGGATACAGGCAATGAGGCAGTGATCGCTGAGATCCTGGTTGAAAACAGTGGAGGTATATTTGGAGGGCCAGTTGGTCAGGATGACGTCTATGAGGGTGCCCTTGTTTACAGAGTTAGGGTTGTACCTGGTGGGTTCCTTGATGATTTGAGTGAGATTGAGGGCATCTAGCTTAGATTGTAGGACTGCCGGGGTGTTAAGCATATCCCAGTTTAGGTCACCTAACAGAACAAACTCTGAAGCTAGATGGGGGGCGATCAATTCACAAATGGTGTCCAGGGCACAGCTGGGAGCTGAGGGTGGTCGGTAGCAGGCGGCAACAGTGAGAGACTTGTTTCTGGAGAGAGTAATTTTCAAAATTAGTAGTTCAAACTGTTTGGGTATGGACCTGGAAAGTATGACATTACTTTGCAGGCTATCTCTGCAGTAGACTGCGACTCCGTCCCCTTTGGCAGTTCTATCTTGACGGAAGATGTTATAGTTTGGTATGGAAATCTCTGAATTGTTGGTGGCCTTCCTGAGCCAGGATTCAGACACAGCAAGGACATCAGGGTTAGCAGAGTGTGCTAAAGCAGTGAGTAAAACAAACTTAGGGAGGAGGCTTCTGATGTTGACATGCATAAAACCAAGGCTTTTTCGATGACAGAAGTCAACAAATGAGGGTACCTGGGGACATGCAGGGCCTGGGTTTACCTCCACATCACCCGCGGAACAGAGAAGGAGTAGTATGAGGGTGCGGCTAAAGGCTATCAAAACTGGTCGCCTAGAGCGTTGGGGGCAGAGGATAAGAGGAGCAGGTTTCTGGGCATGGTAGAATATATTCAGGGCATAATGCGCAGACAGGGGTATGGTGGGGTGCGGGTACAGCGGAGGTAAGCCCAGGCACTGGGTGATGATGAGAGAGGTTGTATCTCTGGACATGCTGGTTGTAATGGGTGAGGTCACCGCATGTGTGGGAGGTGGGACAAAGGAGGTAACAGGGGTATGCAGAGTGGATCTAGGGGCTCCATTGTGAACTAAAACAATGATAACTAACCTGAACAACAGTATACAAGGCATATTGACATTTGAGAGAGACATACAGCGAGGCATACAGTAATCACAGGTGTTGAATTGGGAAAGCTAGCTAAAAACAGTAGGCGGGGCTTATCAGCTAGCACAACAAACAGCAGGTAAAATGGCGTTGACTAGGCAACTGGGCCGACAGATAAACAAACAAGCAGAATGGAGTACCGTGATTAATGGACAGTCCAGCGTCGTCAGCTATGTAGCCAAGAGATCAGTGTCCAGGGGCAGCGGTGGATGGGCAGGGAAGCTGGGCTGGCGAGTGTTATCCAAGGTTTAAAAAACTAACAATGACTACATAGCTTGTAGCTAGTTAGCTGGTTAGCGTCTGGAGGTTCTTGAGTGTGTCATAAAAATAAAATAAAAATTAAAAGTAATAGCGATTCCGTATCACAGTGGGTGGGGCAGGTTTCCGGAAGGTATAAACAAAATAAAAATCAAAAAGAGATAGAAAGTAAATGGGTTCAGAGTGTTTGGGATGCGGTGATTCAGATGGTTAGCAGGCCTGTGCTAACAAGCTAACAGTTCGTAGGCCCGGGCTAGACAAGCTAGCCGTTAGCAGGCCGAATTAGCAAGCAGGGAGATAGCGAGGGCTAGAGAGTTAACCTTTGGGGGACGTCGCGATGGGGTGAGTCTGTTTATTCCTCTTCATGCGGTGACATCGACAGACCGGTCGTGGGCCCGGGTAATTGTAGCCCAGGAGTATGCTACAGGTGCTCTAGTACGCTAGGTGAGCTGGAGACACAGCGATTCAGAAAGCTCGCGGGCCTTGGCCAGCAGATGGATCTTTGGCGATGTCGCAACGAAAAAGCCTGTTGAAACCACCTCGGACGATTATGTCGGCGGACCAGTCGTGATGGATCGGCGGGGCTCCGTGTCGGCAGTAAAGGGTCCAGGCCAATTGGCAAAAGAGGTATTGTTGGACCTCTTCGGCTAGTCGGGAGATGGGCTTAGCTCGAGGCTAGCTCAAGGCTAACTGGTGCTTGCTTTGGGACAGAGACGTTAGCCAGGAGTAGCCACTCGGATTGCAGCTAGCTAGTTGCGATGATCCGGTGTAAAGGTTCAGAGCTAGCGGTAGGAATCCGGAGATGTGGTAGAGAAAAAGCAGTCTGATATGCTCTGGGTTGATGTCGCGCTGGTGTCCTAGTTAGCTTTGAAGACCGCTAGCAGTGGCTAACTGAGTACTAGCTAGTAGCTAGTTAGCTGGCTAGCTTCTGATGGGGGTTCCGGGTTCTAAAGTAAAGTATAGAAAAAGCAGATCCGTACCACATTGGGTGATGCGGGTTGCAGGAGAGTATATTCAGCTCTAGTTGGAAAGTGAGATTAAAATATGTACGAAATATATACAGAAAAAAACTAGGAACACTATATTTACACTATATTTACACCAGACAGGACGGGACAAGACAAAACACACGTCCGACTGCTACGCCATCTTGGAATCTGTTCAATAGCTAATAACTGTTTTTTCACCCAGCCCCAATGGGCTTAAACCGTCGACTCATCCACGATCAATTTAAGACGACATCCTCGGTTATACATTTAGCAGAAGGTTCGGTCATTCAAATGATTTGAGATGCAAAGCACTACAGCCCTCAGCGACTAATTCCACCATTATAGCCTTTGTAATTGATCATTAACGAACATGTGCTCCCAAGTCTCCAGTGGCTCCAAGACCCCAAATAGAGAGCACAGCTGTCTTTCCATTGTACTCGTCCATGGAGCCACAAAATAACACAACGCTCTGAAGCCTACTGCCCTGGCTATGTGCTGGAATTTATAACGTTTACTTTCCAAGACTTGCAGGAGATGAGTGAAAAAGGTGTTGGGTGGTTGACTGATTTATGGACGTACAGGTGGTTTGTGGCCGATAAAGTTACACAGAGAACTACAGAGAGTTTAAAGGGACATGTCAGGTCAAACCCATGGAGAATTAGCTGGATAGTGTGTTATTATTGCAAGGTGCAAACATGGGGAGAGTCATTCAACTACGACTGCTCTTCCTCAAGCCATGTTTGTTATAATTCCAATGAGTGGATGTAATAGCTATTTAATCGTGTGGGTAATATTAACATACTATATAAAGGAAGTGTTGATTTTATGTTCATTGAGCCATCAGGCAATATTTTCTTTATTGAGGAATAGTACAATTTGTGAGTGTTGCATACTGTAGAGCAGCCCATAGCAACTTATTCAGAAATGTCTCCAGGAGCTTGGGTGACACTCCAACAAATAATGTTGAAGTAAATCTAACTTTTAAAACTTCATATTCTGTTAACTCATCACCAAATAATGTTGTTGACTCATTCTATACTCGTATTTGTTGCCAAAGTATAAATTGGAGGGAAATAAATACTTAAAAAACACCACATCAGACTGTTAAAAAAATATTTGCTATTTTCCTTATAGAGGATGATGTCATATATTTAATATTTTTAATGACCGGTATATGCCCACACCATTCTGTTGTTGGTGTATGCTGACACCATTCCAACACTGAAAATATGCTTTTTAAAGTACTTAAAGGGATACTTAGATATTTTGGCAATGCCCTGCGTGCAGTTTGAAGAAAGTTGCTAACTAATGTTAGTGCAATTGCTAACTAGCGTTAGCGTAATGACTGGATGTCTATGTAACCATATAGAATGCTAGCTGTTACCATAGACATCCAGTCATTGTGCTAACGCTAGTTAGCATTGGCTCACAAAACTACCTCTATCTTCCTTCATACTGGATGCAGAGACATAAACATGGTGTCCACAATTTCATCTAACTCCAGGGATGTAGATAAAGGGATCCCAAATCATCCCTTTGGCAAGGAAAACTATTTGACTCATATTGTAATTAATTATAGTTCATATTTCATAGAAATCTGAAATACTGGACAGTTACTTTAATTATCCCTTTTGATTCATGCACAAAATGTGTGTTGCAGATCATGCGGTTTCGGGGTTTTGTGTGGATGCCAATAGACGTGTCGGCTTTATTATACATTAACAGTGAACAAGTGCTCCACTCACTGTCCCATTCACAGCTTCCACTGCACAACCTTGGCCCAGAGAACAGTGCAGTCACACAGAGGAACACACAAAGGTCAGAACCTACTCCCACCACACCCTGTTCCCCATTCCAAAACCAGAGACTCTCCCTCCCTTGCCCCTCAGCCACACACACTTCCCTCCACTCTCAGGCCCCCATCCCATCCCAACAGAGCCCATACACTGAGGCCTGTTTACAGTTTTAGATCCCTTTACTACCCTCTTTCACACTCAACATTTTGTACACGACCAGGGATCATGAAAGAGAGGAAACGAGTCATTGATGGATCGGACGGGGGTCTAAACTCGGGGGGCCGGGGGCACAAACCCCGCCTCACCCCCAATCACCCCTTCCAGTCCTAGGGCTGTGTGAGTGGTGTGTTCTGATCAGGCCCGGCTCTCTCTCCTCAGGTCCTAATGGGGCAACTTGTTGAGGGGTCTGTAGCTTTGATGCCGGCTGGGTTTCTTAACAATGTGTCCTTTCTGTGATTGGGGTGAGATATCGCCAGCAGGGTTCCAAGAGAGGGGAAAATGTAAACTACGGATTAGATCGACTAATGGCCCCTTGCCTGTCATTGACGTTAATTAGCGTTAATTAGGAGCCCCTCATTAAACGCGATGGGGGTACGGCCATGGAACCAACCTGTGTGTGTACGCTGGAGGCTTTCTTTCAGAGCCCATAGGGGTCCATTTAGACCTGGGCGACTCGGAAGAGTTAAGTACCGTCGCTTTTATGTGAATGAAATTCGGAGCATGATGGGAACATGTCGGGAATGCATTGGTAGAAATTCTCCCGGAGAATCTGATAGTCTTGTCCGGTCTTGTCGGTTCGACATCCTGTGACATTAGCAAATTGCGAGCCAATCACCACAGAGTGCGGGGGTGTTCCCAAAGCATGGCATTGGTCCCACGTGGGGAAAAACAGTGCATCTCAATATGGATGGAGCACAGAGCAGACAATGCATGTATCATCTGGTAACTTTTTTCCTGCTGTGACAGGTACATTTGCTGCAGTCTATAAACACAACAAGACTGATGGAACAGACCCCGGGCCCTGACCCTTTTTTTCACGTGCCATCAGGACCACATCGGACTGATATGAATTGCTGTTTGGGCCATAGGGTGGGGGCTTTACAATGAGTTGGTTCACAGGGTGTTGGAACCAAATCTGGTGGTTGTCTGCTGTATATACTGTAATTTGAGCTTTACACACATATACACACACAAGCCAGGGACTCTCTGTTAGCATGGCGGCTGCAGCCACTAGCACTTGTCCGCTGATGGCTTCCCTCTGTTGCTCTTCACTCGCTGGGTTTTATCTTCACAGCTATTCAGGGGGTCCTCTTTTCTACTGTTCCTGGGCTCAAGCCACCCCACACAACTCTAACCCCAGTATGCCACCTTATAAACCTCTGATCTGTGCTTGTGTATCCACTGAGCCGGGAAAGTGGCTGGTGGGATTTGGGATTGGGATCTTTTTGGCTAAAATCCTCCTCCGTGGTACATAATCGGACACTTTGTTGGCTCAGTTAACCCATATAGTCATAGAGGCCCATTGGAACTCTGATGCTACTCAGCTTGCCGTCACATGACATGTGTTCTCCCCTCTGCTTAGGATGTCCACACACACACACACACACACACAGGTCCACCATGTCTCTGTGACTCACTGCTACCTGAGGGGTGTTTTCATGTTGACATACGTGGCCACCCCTCCTGGCTAACTTGCTCTCATGCTTGATCCCCAGCAGGATTCAGCAGTGTGAAATAGGGGGGCCCCCAGTTTGGTGGCAGAGTAAAACAAAAAACAGAAGAAGGAAAATGCCTCCCTGGCCAACACCTGGTATCACTTTATTAACCCTCGGCTGTCTCGACCCTGAGAGCCCAGGAACAGCGGGGGCGGGGGGGGATATGGACGTCCCCACACTGCCTTTGAAGGGGGAAGTGATGCCCCGCATCGGAGTCCCAGCGATGACTTTACCAGTGCCATGACCCTCGTGACCTCGACCCCCCCACACCTCCCCTCTCTCTTCCCCACCATTCCTCCCTCCCCACCTCCCCACAGCTGCTGGTTCCTATTGGCCGGCAGTGGAGCCTCAGTGGTGGAGGTTAGAGGGAGAGAAGAAGGGAATGGAAGGAGAGGAGGAGGAGGAAACAGAGGGGGCCATGGCGAAAGGTCAACTTTTGGTCAGAGATTTTTATTGGGAGAGGAGGAGGGAGGGAGAGGGAGAAGAGGAGGGAGGGAGAGGGAGAGGGAGAATGTGTTAAAGACCACCGTCTGAGATTTTAACAGTGGGGAGAGAATTTGGCCTTTTTCCACCCCTGCACCCGTTAACTACGCAGAGATGACTGGACTGACCTGGCCTGCTGGCCTAATGTTACGTTACTAAGAAAAGAGGAGTATTCTCCAAACGTTTGCTGGTGGTTCTTGTCTTCTGTGCCTAGATATTGGACCATGGGTTATAGCCTGGCTAGTTGAGATTCCATCATAAGGACGTCACATAGAGGACATCTGATGCAATCAGACACTAGAGCAGGTCTGGGATCAGTCAGAAGTCTGGGTGGCCCTTGACATGGCCATTGGTGAATCATGATCACAAAATAATCTATACGGCCTGATGAGGTGAATCTAACAGCATGCTGTCCAAAAGCATGACACCTAGACAGACTAAATTGAATAGACTAAATCATCGCCCACACAGACAAACCTCCTTAATCTCATGCTGGAGTTAGTGGAGATTAATATATATTTTTTAAATGGCATCAGGATCCCCAATCTTTCCGCATTGTGCTCGTATGCTGCCTCATTTCCTGTTTTTGGCATTCTTATCACCACAAGAGCACAAAGACATTTGGCTAAAACGCTAGCCGATTCCAGGAGACGTACGCTTGGCAGGCCTGTGTCAGCGAGGTTCCACTGGGAATGCATTAGGAAACTTGCTGGGCGGTGCTGGGTGTTCTTCTCCAGATGTCTGTCTTCTTCATGGTTGTTTCAATGGAAAACAGTGTCATACAAGGTTATCTCCTGACTAGGCCCCGACCATGCAACGTCAGAACTGTTCAGGCTAGCCTAGTGCGCACGGGCTAGCAAGTCACAAGGGCTTCCCTTCCCTCCGCAGGGGCCAGGGGTTTTATTTATTGGCCGATCACATGACCGCAGATCAGTGTAGAAATGCCTGTAAACATTGCATTATGAAGGTTGAGGAGGTTAGGTGGAAAAGTATCTGTTTCAGCCCCAAGTACACTATCTTGTTCAGCCCATTGGTCACAGTCTCAACGCCTGATCATTTATAATTGTGTCTATTAGGACTCAAGGCTGCCTGCCACAAGGCCTCCTTATACAGTCTTATGCATGGTTTTCAGTAGTCATAGACTTACATGGTCCTCATGTGGCACAGCCAATAGACGGTATAGAGGAAACAGTAACACACTACTGAAGATCTGAAATGCACTTCATATTTCACAAGAGTTCTGCTAATTATTTGTTTGTTACATAAATGTGAACTAACAAATTCTTAAACTGTGGAAAATGTATGGTATCATAAAAAGTGTGGAAGTGTGATAGGGTATCTTTTTTGGTGAATAAGTAAAGGACTATGGGTAAAGTGCGGTGTCTTCCACTTTCCCCTCTTTCTTTCTAAATTTCTCTCTCTCTCTCTCTCCTCTCTCTCTCTCTGTAGGCATCTTTTTATGGAACTGACATTCCTGGAGTGGTCGAAACAGAAGCCCTTGTTTAGGAGCAACCCTCCCACCCAATCCCTTTTTTCATCTTCCTAGTTTTGGAGCCTGAGTTCAGAGGTCGAGACCCCCTCCAACTTCAGAGACATGTCAGGTCATGCTAGCACATAGCATTCCCTGTATAGTCCCACTGGAAAAGGCCCACTGACTCTAGGTTGTGGCAGGACCCTACACAAAAGGTGTGAGTAAGTGTGTGTGTTTTTAAGACAGTCAGTTGAAAGAGACTTTTGGGAGAAAGTGTCCATGTGTTTAGAATTTTTTATGTGTAGTTCTTCCAACCCAAGTCCTAATATTAGTAGTTAGAAGACATTAATTATAATAGATTGTTTAACAACTATTAACTCTCTATCTATATAACTATAACAAGCTTGATCACATGTCATAGCTTCCCCTTTGGACTAAATGTACAGGAAGTTAGTGAGCTTGTTTGTTAAAAATGTAAACAATGAATTAATGTAGAAATACATAAAATGGGAAACTGAAAACTGAAAACAATAAGATGGTACTGAATTAAAATAAACATTGAATACTGTAAAACAAACACAGTCATTTATCCAAGGGTCAAAGTTGAACCGATAATAATAATAGCAATTTTAGGGAGTGTCTTACTGGTTTTGTAAAGGTCATGAGACTTAGCAGGGACTTCATTCATGTCATAACATAGCTTGCTCAGCAAAATGGCAACAACTTCATAACCAGTGCAAAAAAAAGGATGATGAATGAGCTTGGGATGGACAAACAGGGAAAATGGAGTGGGGAAACATGTGACCCCTTCCAACATACAAACAAATAACTAAATAAATCCTAAGGACACAGGGGTGAGGGAAGCAACCCGTACGGGGTCAGTGCAGGAACAGATAAATCTCCCTTAAAGACGCCATGCTTCTCCATGATTAACCTCCTAATCAACCCCAATCGGCCAAAGGAAACTGCAAGGCCCAAAAAACTGTCGGCTCAGACCACTATGAAAAGTAAACATGCTCACACATTCACTTTGACACAAACACACATTTCCTTGGATTTTTATTTATGTCTGTCTCTGTGCTAGCCTAGTTCTTGAAAACTAAACTCCATGTAACTAGTTGGACTTGATCACATACATAGAGAGTCCAAACACCACTTCTTGTCTCTTTAAGGGCCTTAGCGAGGCCCTGTCCAACAGGTCATTCAAGTCCCACTTCTATTTTCGCCCCACACTCAGCTCACATACCTGATCAGTTTATGGACACCTTTCTGAAAATGGGTCATATTTAGCATAGCCAGAAGAAGCATTGCATTGTGGGCCTCTGGCGTTGTCAGGGTCTCCATAAATTACCCAGTAAACCTGTTGCCTTTGCATTTGCTAGGCAATCCTTTGCAGTCATGTTTACCCTCCAACCCCTCTTACCCCTTAAACCCAAACCTGACCACCAGTTGCTGGGGTCATTTATCACTTAAACACGCAACGGTATTGGTTCATTAATTTCGGACTAACTAGTTTTGACGTGGGTTAGGTTGGCATGAGCTGTAATATCAATTTCAATAACCAAGTTACAGCTAAATAACAACAACAATTACCCTAATTTATATTCAGAAATACAATCAGAAGTTGTATTGTCATCTTAATAAGCAATTAACAAAGGTCCATCAAATCAGGTCTCTTTATGGCACATCTGTACCTGCATTGACCCTTTTTTGCAATGACTCTCCTGAACTGGTTATGCACATCCATACACACACACACACACACACACACACACACACACACACACACAGCCTATACACTTTCACACTCACTACATATGCTGCTGCTCCTATCAATTATATATCATGTTGCCTAGTCACTTTATCCCTACCTATATGTCCATAGTTACCTCAATTACCTTTGACTTGGTACTGGTACTCATTGTACTGTATACAGCCATGTTATTTTAACTAATTGGTATTCGATATTCACTGTGTAATGTTTTCCCACTCCTGTCAGCATTTATGTTATATTTTATATCTATAACTCTGCATTGATAGAAAATGACTCATAATTAAGCGTTTCACTGTTAGTATATGCCTATTGTATACGAACCATGTGACAAATAAATACAATTAGAATTTGATGGATCGTTTTTATGCATTCTAATTAATCTGCCATGGAAACTGATCCAATTTCACTAGTTCCAAATCTCAACAGTTCACTTAAGTCAATGAAAACATAATATACAACTAGTATTGGTCCATCTACTTATGTTGAAGAATGGAGGAGTACATATAGTATGCATTAAAAATGAACAATTTTGGTTGAACCTCATTAAATGTCGCTTTGCTCAATTAAATTGACTTGAAAACTCCTCCAGCCTTCCTCATAAGCCTTCAACGTATAGAATTACACCCTAATTATTAGGCCCCCAAACCAAAAAGTGCCCTTGGTCACTAGCCTATAGCCAGTGGAATGCTCTAATAGCGAGTCAAGGGGCTAATTGGAAGACAGGTAAGGTTACATGTGACAACAATTATGCCGAGCGCGAGGCCAACGTTTTCGCCCCGGGCACTTGAAGCACTGCACTCAACCTGTCTAAAAGCTAAGTGGGGTCCCGTCCTCTTCGCGCTTTTTTCCTTTGGGTAAATCACTTCAACGTTAATGAAGTTTTTCCGTTCCCGTAGCTTATTTCTGTGAATGTGATTAACCCAGGTTGTACTCTGTTTATACTTTAGGCCTACTGAATATTTGGTTTTACGCATGGTTTTCAAACCAACCTGCACCGGCAATAAGTTCGCTAATGACATTGTAATTAAGATATTTTAAAGATGAGTTATCCTCATTGAAAAAGTAAAAATCATAAAAGCTAAATGTGTGTAGCTTTGCATTTCTGAAAGCGCAAAGCCTTCACGACACACTGTTCGGTCTGTTCTGGTACAACTGTACAAAAGCTAAATAGAAAATGCCTTATAAATGGTACAGCTTAAAATTGTGTGAATGAGTTCAAGTCAGAATAGTTTTAACGGGTTAATGGCATTTCCATTTGTGACAATTTATTGGCCTTATGAGAGCTAACTTTTGGCGCACAAAGGTTGGGGACATTTAGGGAGTATTTCCCTCTGCATGTTATGACACGCCTGGGGAATAAATCTACTCACAGATCTGTTGCGAGAAAACATACATTGTTGGTGTTGTCAAAGTTGCTAAGCTTAAATGCTGTTATCAACATCTGACATTTCAGGCCGGAGTTAGAAAATATGAATTTGTATTTGAGTTCGTCAATATCGAAGGTAAGCTATGTTCAAGCTATGTTCAAGTCACAAACAAATAAATGGCTGTTACATACACTGCTATTAATATCCAATAACCCAGGCCTAGGTTATCACATTCTGCACAGTGCAAGTTTGAAAACATGTACTATTTTAGTTGAATTTGCTTCTAGTCTTCACATGGGATTCTGCTGCTGTCATGTACAATGGTCTTATTACTCCTCAAATGACAGATCAGGACCTGTCTGGAAAAATAATGAGGTCCCTGCTGTTTTCAGCTTGAAACCCCCATTAGAGAAAAACACAGTAGCCATCGTTAATTACTGCTATGGCCTTTTGTGCATTGATATCCAGATGGCAAGTTTAGCTGCACAACAAACTGACCAAATGAACACTCCATATGTTTGTCTTGGTGAGAAGTTTGTCAACTTGGTTTAGCACAATCGATAATCTTACTGTGAAAACTGCATAGCTTTCAGCACGTGGGCATAACATTAAACATTCAGAAAGAGTGCATTGTGGTATCAGTATGATATACAAGTAATTAAAACGTTTTTTAAAAAAGTGGGTATGATTGGGTTCAATAGCCATCAAATAAAAAAATGAAAATAAAAGCTAAATTAGAGTGGAAAAGTTTATAAAGACTGATGTTTGGGGACGTATTTGACATATAAATGCCCATTACTTTGATAAAGGCATTTTACCCTTTGACTGAGGCCTAACAGTTTTGTTTTATTATATTTAAAAGAAATCAAGATCTATGTCTACAGTGATTTGTGTATCCAGCTACACTCTGCTATACATTAATAACACAGCCACTCTATCAACCAGAACATACTGTATAGCTAATCGGCGGCTGCGCCAATTGGAGAGTGCCTTATTGTTTTATTCTCCTCTGGCCAATTGAAACTGCCCGCACATGCGTATAACCGTTCTCGATGAGAGGGAGGGGTCATGCCTTATATGGTAGTTTTGGCCTTATATGGGCACGGCTGTTTCGTGTCACTTTCACCAAATTCTAACTATGATTCTCAGAGATGGGACAGACAGCCGACGGGTGAAGTACATGTTTGGCAAATATATCTGCTTGTGAACATACTGCATCTACCACAGAGCACTCCATCCATGGTTTATCGAAATTTCTATGCAGACCTCATCGTGGCGCACAACATTAGAGGAACGAAAGTAACGTTTCTTTTGGGATTGCACGTCCGTATGAGTTCACTAGATAACTTCGATCACATAATTGCGTACAACTGTGGTCAGTATTGTGTTTTTGTGATTGAGAGAATATTTTGATTTAGTTCAGTTCGAATATTAAGCAGAATAAGATTCTAGGCAGTCGATATTCATGAAAATGACACTTTAACGACCACTTCTCCATTCTGTACATGCTGTATTGTTAGTCGACTTTTCAAATACAATCAACGTTTTTGAGAGAGCGTGTTTATGGATTTCTGCGCAGAGCAGAACACAGGCAGTAGCCTCCATTCTTACGCAATAGTCATGTTGATAGCGTGCTGTCTTCGTAAACTTTGATAGAAGTTTACAGAAGATACGTTTACGACAGGGACAATTGATTAACTAGAGAAAATCAATTTGATAATATATTAAATACTTTTTGGAGGAAGTGGGAAGCGCCTTTTCGCCCTGCCTTGTTTTCCCAAGACGTCAGAACGGATTCTTATCTCCTCCCCGCGCTACGGAGTTGGACTCGTATCTGTTGTCTAACCAAATTGTTTTAGGATAGCATGGCAATGGTAGTAAACCAGTGGCAAGAGAACATTTCGGCGGATCCCGGGTCCCAGCTCCAGATTTGCAGTCAGGAGCCTGGCGGGACACCGGGAACCCCCTCTGGTTCCACCCCGGGGAACGATGCACTTTCCGGGGACAAGATTCCCAACGTGGACTGCATGGTGTGCGGAGATAAGTCCAGTGGCAAGCATTACGGTCAATTCACATGCGAGGGCTGTAAAAGCTTCTTCAAACGTTCGGTGCGACGGAACCTCAGTTACACATGCCGGGGGAACCGTGACTGTCCCATCGACCAACATCATCGGAACCAGTGCCAGTACTGCCGACTGAAGAAGTGCCTCAAAGTCGGCATGAGAAGAGAAGGTAAGACAGGATTTGAGATTCAAATTGTTTTTTTGGCGGACGTTTGGTGGTGTCAAGAATATTGGTGCGTAAAGTTGAAACCATATAACGTTAGTGCTTTAACGATGGATATCCGTGTCTTATAGATTTCCTGCTTCTATCAGTCATAGTTCTCATAAAAGGCATGTGTAGTCTGCTGTAACGCAATGTTTGTTGTTTCAGATCGCCTACCCTTGTATTTTCTATTCAGTCCATAGTATGCAATTATTTTTCTCCCCTCGGAAAAGGGCTCCCTTTGTCTCCCCAATTAATTCTGGTGTTTGCTCCTCTACACCCTATCCGCTACAAGAGGGCCCGCTACATGTATTGTATTGTGCATGATTATGAACGGGTCAATTAGTGCGAAAGATGAACAGTGGCAACGTGTTCGCAAAGCACTGCGTTTCACTTTTAATCAGTCAGCTTGGACCTTGCTGCGTCATGTTCAATCAAACGAGTTGTGTTAATTACAACACGCGAACCAGACACTTGAAATCCTCATAAAAGCTTTGCACATGCATGTCTCCATGCTGGACGTCGTTGTACTCTGTGTTTTATGCGTTACCCACCAACAATACTACATTTCTCTAATCATAAATACATGTTTATCGCTGTGCAGTGTAGCCTACTCTGGAGTCAACCTTGTTAGTTTATTGTAATAGATTTGTATCGCAAATTATAAACAATTATATTATGTACTGTAATTCTTGCTAAGCCTGGCCACGCAAGCTGTTGTGGATACCTCAAAAGGTTCCTATGATACGACCATAAACAGTGCAAATGGTGACACAAACCGTAGTCAACAGAAGACGTGCGCTCTGTGCAGGAAGCACGCTGTGTTTAACTTCCAGTGTGTGAGTGTATCAAGCAGGCAGGCCTATTACAAACGAGGTCTTGATTACAGTAACCTCTGTCAAAATGAACTAACTATACAGTACATTTTAGGTGGAAATACCCGTCCTATCGCCTAATATTATCATTCAAGGGATATCGTTAGTGTGCTAGTGTGTAAACTGTACACAGTTCATGTAAAGCACTGCAGGGTAAATTTAGTCAGCCATGCCCCTTTCTGACTGAATGAACCCGAGGAAATCTCCTGACACAGTGCAGTCTGTTGACCTTTCATCTACATAAACATGCTCAATATGTTATCAGACCATTATTTGGCTACATTATATATTAACTACTGCAGATAACATTTTAAAAGGGATTTGATTTGCTATGTTACTATTATATGGTCTAGAATAATATTCACCAAAAACACGATTCAAAAATCTCAATTCTTTCAAGTGTTGATTAAATTGATACAGGTCTGTCATACGCAAAACAGACTCATCCTCATCGTGGATTACAGGCCTAGAGACATGTCCTCGTAAGTGTCAGTGCCTTTGAGGAACATTTTGAAATCGCACTTCTTTAAAAAATATGAAAAGTGTTGGTTTTAAATTGAAGATGATAACGTGGTTAATGCAGGCCTAGGCATAACTATTTTGTATATGCCTAATTTTCTAATTGACATTCAATACAATAATTATAATTGAAATGCTATGCTATGCAGAGTTGTGTTGTACTACAACCAAGTGTTAACAATGCTTTTAAACGGCAACCTTTGTGAGGTAATAGATAAAACTTTTTTTTTAAATGGTTTTCTTTAGGAAAATCAAATTATCTTCTTAGTCAGATTATTATTAACAAAATATTAGAGACATAATTTGGTGTGAAATAGTCTACATATATGTTTCTAACTCAGCAATAGGGCCTAAGATAAAGTCCTGCTAACTATTTTCCCTGAAAAGTTCAGAGGTAGCCTAATGGTGGGGATAATTAATAATAAAAGCACCAATTGTACACATTTAAATGCAGCATTGCAATCACATTAAAGGCTTACTGGTAGCAGCGAGAAAGCAGCAAGACTACACACCCAAAGCTACTTTTCGTCTTCCCCAGAGGTCATACATAAGTCATGTTTCTTCTACATAATGCACCTGGGTCGGCTGACAGAGAAGGCCATTGGGCTTTCTGAGTTATAATCCGTGTGAATTTTGGAAATACACAAATGTACATTCCTGCCCTGAATATGGATTTGAAATCATCTCAAATTGATTGTTGAAACTATCAATAATTGACATTGTAATAGTTATTACCACTACAAGGTATTGCCTACTTGTGTTATGCAAGCCATGCACAAAATAATCAGCTAAATATCATGCTATTTTCGGCACATGGATTGGTAACCAGTGACGTTAATTCATGGCTGCTAAGGGAAGCTATAGGCGGCCCCAAAAAATTGACCAATAAAAAAATATATATTGAACAAAAATATAAATGCAACATGTAAAGTGTTTCATGAGCTGGAATAAAATATCCCAGAAATATTCCATACACACAAAAAGCTTATTTCTCAAACAAAATGGCAAAAATTGGTTTACATCCATGTTAATGAGCAAATCCCCCATTGCCAAGATAATCCATCCACCTGACAGGTGTGGCATATCAAGAAGCTGATTAAACAGCATGATCATTACACAGGTGCACCTTGTGCTGGGGACACTAAAAGGCCACTCTAAAATGTGCCTTTTGTCACACAACACAATTGCAAGTTTTGAAGGAGTGTGCAATTGGCATGCTGACTACAGGAATGTCCATCAGAGCTGTTGTTAGAGAATTTAATATTAATTTCTCTACCATACGCCGCCTCCAACGTCATTTTAGAGAATTTGGCATTACGTCCAACCTGCTTTACAACCGCAGACCAAGTGTAACCACGCCAGCCCAGGACCTCCACATCTGGCTTCTTCACCTAAGGGATCATCTGAGACGAGCCACCTGGACAGCTGATGAAACTGAGGAGTATTTTTATCTGTAATAAAGCCCTTTCGTGGGGAAAACCTGAGTCTGATTGGCGGGGCCTGGCTCCCCTGTGGGTGGGCCGACAGGGGAGCCAGGCTGAAATCCATAGATTAGGGTCTAATTCATTTATTTCAACTGACTGATTACCTTATATGAACTGCCCCTCTGTCTCTGTATGTGTAGGCCATGTATCTGATGCTGTCTGGTTAAAAGAGTATGACATTGTTGCCTCTCGTAGCATTGAACGCAAGGGAAGACAGCGAGCATTTGGCCTCTATTGATAAAAAAGTATCAAATAATAGCCAATCAGCATTGAGCAAAACTGAATGAGCTCAACTGTGAATGTTCCTGGTGCACCAAAAGTACAAAAGTGTTAAGGGTAAGCAGCTTGGATTTGGCGTCACTCCTATCAAATTGAATTGAGAGCATGCATCATTGACAGAAACAACTTGAATTGTTGCGTTGTTGTGTTGTTGTCATCCGGTGGCTTTGGACTTGTGGTTTTACTTAATTCTCCATACTGGCAATAATTATAATGGCGATTCTGATCCAACCATTAATTCATACATTGTTGTGCCACTGGCCTGAGAGGATGGAAGTTCAGTATGTAGCAAGTTTTAGAAGGCTAATGTAACGAGCTAATGTTGCCCATGAAAGGAAGTTAGATTAGTGAGCAAACATTTTAGCCAGGTAGCCTAGGACAACAATAAATAAAAGCATGTACTGTATGACAGAGTGAAAGACTGCTTCGTCAACATGAAAGAGAGGAGGATGGCATTGGCCTTTCTCAACAAGTAGGGTGAATCAACATGTTTTTTCTACTTACGCACACACACACACGCACACGCACACACAGAAATCAACCATGGACAGCCACATCATATTTAGCTTGATGATTGGACTAAATAGTTTTTGGTATCTTTTAGTTGTCACTGTATTAGACAAAACATAGGCGATTTGATGAGGTTGAAATGTTGAAATGGTGCTGGAATAGTGGAGGCAGCTCCTGTTTCCTTTTCGACTTGCGGTAACTCTCCATGGTTCTAAGTCAATAGTTGTTTAAAAGGTCCAAAAATGTCAGAAACATTACCCTGCTTGACCATGCTTTAGGTCATGTAGCTGTTTGTTACAGGCTAAATGCTTTGTGGACTTCACCGGACAGAAGTTGCTCTCTGGTTTTGTGATGAAACAAAGGTGTGGTTGAATTTATTCTACCACTGTGTCTTCTTATCGTCTCTGCCTTTAGGCCTATATATCACGGTGTCAAGGCATATGAACTAACAGGTTATAGAGCAAACCATGTAATTATCACAACACATACAGTAGGTTGTAATATGGCATTTTTCCTGGCTTCCCTAGTGATTCTACCCACGCCCTTCTACTGTTGGTAACATGTGTAAAAGTAACGTATTGATGGTCTCTGCCAGTGAAAATAAACAAATATAGCAGAATATCAGCAACAAAGCATATAAAAACAAACCTGACAGGTTATGTTTGTGGTTAGGCGGGCCTTTCTTGTCGACCAAGTCGCTGCCCCTCATCTCCCCTCCCTCTCCAAAAATGCACCACTCCCTAGTGGCGAAATTCTGTAAAACATGGCAACGTTTTAGTAAGGTACAAAAAAAAAAGTAATTGATCCTATCTATGCTGTAACTTGCTACAAAATGTACTGCACACACATCTTCATTATTTAAGATCAGTGTCACATTCGCTGGCTAATTCAGGAGTGTTATTTGGATAGTTCAGTTGATCTTTAGGGTGACCCTTCGTGTGTAACTTGACTGAGAGGTCACTCTATTTCAGCCCACATAGATATCGAATATCTCGTGTTAAAGGTTGATTTATACTAAACAGTCATGTAAAAGGTCATGTTTACCTCTTCACTGCTCTACCTGTTTGGCACCTCTGGCATCTCTACTCTACATGTTTCTCAATGACATTCCTGCTTAGAGTAGAACACTGGTTTAAGGGATGAGGAGGGAGTGAGGAAGAGAGAGACAGTGAACCTGTGCAACTGGCTGACAGTTCCTTGGGCTAGTTGGGAGTGAAGTGCATATCATGTTCTGCTGTCGGAATGTTCCGTATGTGCTCCTCTGACCTTAGTGAGACCAAAAAAGACCAATATAGACTGTGATGTTTGTCAAATTCACACGTTCGAAGAACACACTGTATACTTGACACATTGACAATTTTACATTCACAACTAGCAGCCTTCTCATGCATACAATACATTCCCTACCAGCTACCGCACATAGTGACATGGTCACAGAGATTGGCATGGACAGGCACACTGTCCACTAGTATGGGAGCTACTTCTCGTATGGGAGCTACTTTTAAAAAATGAAACGGGTCGCGAGCTACTCATTTTTTCTAGCTATGTTTTCTGTCAATATACCTGCTAAAATAATGGTTAATAAACAAGCGGGGTCCTATATATAAAAAAAATGATTTTAGATGATTTATTTTTTGATTTTCCCAACTGATGTTTTTTTCTTAGTTTTATTTTTCCTGGTTTTAGATTTTCAGATTTTTTTCACTCTCAAA
Source organism: Oncorhynchus keta (assembly GCF_023373465.1). NCBI lineage: Eukaryota > Metazoa > Chordata > Actinopteri > Salmoniformes > Salmonidae > Oncorhynchus > Oncorhynchus keta. Next base: position 62,045,388 of record NC_068454.1, read on the forward strand.
ATTGTATAGAGAAACAACAGAATTGGATGGTCTGAGTCCATGTCAAAGCTCAAATTAAATCAGAAGACTCTTTTTGTAGGTCTGGAAATAAAACTAGAAAATTATTATGTTTGTGTGTTATTCCCCTTTAGTTGTGCATCTGGCCTTTTAATTGCACGTCTAGCAAGTGAGGATTGTGTCATCTAATGTGCTGGTCTAGTAATGGTTCTGTACTACTAATGCTCATGTCATGGCAAAGTTTTCAAATAATAGATACAAATGATATACTTACTCATGATATACTTCTGCCAGGTATGCCTACTTTGCAGTTAAAATTTAATTGAGAAGGATTGGGAGAAAGTATTTCTGTCAACCCACAAGACAGTTATCACATCAACTGGCTACACATGGAGTGACAAACATTTATTGGCAGATGGTGTTAGGTTTGGCTTTTTAAGCCAATAGTGGCTAACTAGGGGTGGGATAATATCAATAAATAGTAGCTGGGAGCTTGTGGTGTCTGATACTTCTGAGATTTGTTTATGACAGTTTGCCGTGGAATACATGAAAATTGCACGTACTTTCAGAATTGTTTGGCGAGTTACTCATAGGTGGGCTGCGAGCTACTGGTAGCTTGCTATCAACCTGTTGGAGAACCCTGCTCTAAATTGTTCATCGTAAGTACATAGTTACGACTGTTCATAGACAGAACATTCAAAGACAGATTATCTTCATTATGACTCCTAGTGTGTGTGTCCTTCAATGGTAAATAACACAGGGAATGACCTGTATATTGATATTCAGTTACTCATACATAGGATTATGAAACACATCACTCTTGACGAGACTCGCTGCTACAGCTGGTGACCCTTGGTTCACACCGACCAAACACAGAGACGAATATACTGTAGGTCAACAGGAACCAGAAACTAAACATTAATAATGGCGATGTTCAAGGTCCAAATGTGAGGTTGACTCTATTGAGAAAGTACCAGGGCTCGCTAACTGACTGCCTTTATTGACTAATCCATACACGTTGTCCAGTTTGTATGAGCAGGCAATCACAAACCGAGACTAGTTTGACCCCTAAACTCTGGCCTGCCAAAACATTCCCCTATTACAATACTGTCATAGTTTATTGACATGTTAGAATAGGTCTCTTTAAGTCCAAGCTGGCTGTAAGGTTCCAGCACCATGGCTTCCATATTGACAGAGGCCTTGCCATTATTCACTGTCAGAAAGCAGCCTCCATTGAAGTGATAGGCCACAAAGAGACCATAGAGCTGAGGCACGAGTCGTTTCCCGTTCTGATATCCCCAAGGCTAGCATTGAATATTTTAGAGGAGGACGGATGTGAGTGGAGGAATAGAGCTCACTCTGCAGAGATGGGCTTCCTTTGACACCTCAAGGTGAATAGACTCCAGTTCACGATACATTGCGTGTCATATTGTCATATTTCTCTGTTGAGTCTCTCATTTTCTCTGTTGTCTGTACAATAGCCAGGTTAGCCTATTGCCACAATATGAAAGGCTAGCATCTACAGTAAGTCCAGCGTCATCCATATTCATTGTTACATTTTGAAGTATCGTGTTGTTTTTGATTCCAGGCCACTTTACACCAATTTTCTTGAGATGCAGCCATGGAGTTTTTAACTCAATGTAATGAAAATGATTGAATCGCTTGTATAGCATAGCTTGTTGTGTGATCTCTTTCCATTGTAGAAATGGATATGAGTGAGTAGAGAGATGGATAGAAAGCCTGAGCACTCCTCCGTGCAGGGTGCATTTCTGTTATTAATTCATATCTGCTTCATCAAAGCAGCGCCAACGTGACTGGGTGGATATTAAAGGGCCTACGTTTGCAGCTAACGCGTCTGAGCATCCTCACCGGGAGCTTTCTCCATCTCCGTCTGTCTGTGTCTCTCTTTTTCCCTGTCTCTTTGCCCGTTCCCTCTCCCTTTCCATACAATGTCATACTTAACTCTGTCTCCCTCCCTCCCTCTTCCTTGATCTCATTGCCTCTTTCAGGGATCCCCCTCCAGCATTGAGGAAAATCCCGCTGCCACACACCACGTCTATTTCTATGGGCACAAGCACTGTTCATGGCACACACTGTTCACAGCCCTCTTGTTGGTGGAGAGAATTTTACAGGTTTAAAGCTTCTTTCCTGCAATTCTACGCATTTTCTCATGTCTAATGTGTATTCATGTGATATTTCTAGGTCTCTAAGGTATGCAGTGACTAACATGACAAGAGGAACTGATGATGCACTCCCCAATTTCGGGGATTGCACCTTGTGCATTCTACTATTACAACTTTCAAGAGTACGTTTAAAGCCAGGCTGAGATCCTTTATTTATTTATTTTTTGTGGGGGGGGCCCTTTGGGGGCGTGCCCCACAGTTTGGGAACCACTGGTTTATTTCACTTCATCCCTCTATTTCTCAATTCTCTACTCTTATACTCACCTTCATCTTCATTCGCAACCTCTTTTTTTCTCTCCTTTCCTCTCTCCCTTTCTTCCTCTCTTTCTCACAGCCTTGGCTGTGACTTTTTGCCGGGGGATTGGTGCTTCACTGTAACCCTTGCATGCAGAGTGAGAGCAGTGACCCCAGAGTTCAGAGTTCAACCCAAGCTAAAGGAGTCTGTCAGAAGCACAGGAATAACACATGAATGTCACATCACACACTCCTCTCTGAGCGGGCTTACACAATACACACTGCTTTACTGTCCAAAATAAGCCATTTTTTTTGTGTATCTGTGTTTTAATGTTACAGTATCTTGTGTTTTTTGTTAGCAGACTTTTAAGGGACTACACGAAAACCATTATACTACTTATCGCCGTTGACAGTGAGGCTGTGCCAAATCTGTCATGCTTCTAGTACATAGCCCCTGACTATGACCTTTTACAGGAGCAGATAGTCCTTCATTGTATTTATCTACAATAGTTTGCTCAACTGTCTTGTACTTCTAGCACAGTGACTAAAGGCCAAATAAGGACAGCCTTGGTGGGATGAGACATGCTTAACTCCACGGCCACACACTCTCTGTGACTCGCTGTGGTGGTGTTTTTTAAAAGTCATGGCTGAAATCGCCCGTGATACCTGTTTAGTGCCCTTTTCTCCCCTCTGCCTTATTTATGATCCATATTTTATCCGTTGGGGAATAGTTACAGGGGAGAGGAGGTTATATGTAGTGCCGTGGTCTTTCTGTTTGGGGTTTTAGGCTCTTTAGTTGTTTGGTCCCACTGTTTGCCAGTACCTCTACTGTCAATAGATCAGGATTTGGTCTTTCCAATCACACTAAGCCACTGCTGACCAATTAGAAATCGGGAAATCGATTATGGCAGGCATTCAAATCTGTCTCTACATCCTCACTTTCACTCTCTCTCATCCCATGCCACTCACTATCTTTCTCCCTCTCCCTTTTATCCTGTCTATGCCCTTCTCTCCCTGTCTCATTCATTTCCCTTGCTCATTCACATAGAGATGCTTTTCAAGCGTCATTTCGACTCAAGCACTCATGCACTCACCCACAACCTCCTCAAAGAGGCTTTTCAGAAGACAAGTGGATGGGGTGGATTTGGCATCTGGTGCATTACGTCATTAATCATTATGATGCATTAATTATTATTATTTTAATTCAGATAGTTATAACATACTAACCTCTAATGAAGGGCAACCATGCGCTAGAAAAAGTTCAGGTTTGGGTACAACCAGGAGTTGTTTTTTGTGAGTGACAGGGTACGGCCCATTGTGCAATGCTGTCTCAGTACGCTACATTGTCGTTGAGGCAACATTCTTTCCCTGGGACAGGAGTTGCTTGTGCTCAAGGGAGACCAGTATTTTTTGGTCACAAACTCAAATGTTTTTCTAATCATTCAACAGTCTTGAAATTCGATGGACATATCTATTGACTTACTATGTTCTTGAGTGATTTGACCTGTACTCTTTGGTACACTGTAGTGTATTCAATTTTCACAGCTGTTGTGTCGAAGGACAGGTGATGCTGAGTTTCAAAGTATTTTCCAAACCCTAGCCTGTCCTCCCTCCCTCCCGCGTACCCTCCCTCCCTCCCTCCCTCCCTCCCTCCCTCCCCCTCCCTCCCTCCCTCCCGCGTACTCTCTCCCTCCTCCCTCCCTCTCTCCCTCCCTCCCTCCTTCCCTCCCTCCCGCGTACTCTCTCTCTCCCTCCATCCCTCCCTCCCGCGTACTCCCTCCCGTGTACTCTCTCTCTCCCTTGTTCTGTAACTGTAGAGGGAGTTATTAGTCAGACAGCGGGGATGACTGAACAGGTGTTTTCCAAATGGGCTTTGAGCCGCCGCTTCTTAGCTCAGCGGGGGTGGGGATGTGTGCTTAGCCTCTGCGTGCCCCCTTCCCCTTCGGCTGAGCCATTTGGCAGTGGGGGGCGCAGAGGTGTGAAGAACCGTAGTGTCTTTACTGGCTGCTGGTTGCCATTACTCACTGATGCACAGCACCGGTGTCTGCCGGTCAGGAGACAGAGTGCCGACACATTTAGAGCCGCAGAAATTTCCCCCCGTTTCTCCACACTTTGCACCCCCCACCTCCAACCTCCACCCACCTTCCTCCTCTCCCCAGACATGGCTTTTAGCTGCTAGCCCCAGTGTGATTTGGCCCTATATATTCCCATTGAGAAAGAGTAGACTCGTCTGAGTGCCTCTAGATACTGCTTTATGACACAGTGGTAAAGTGGTAATTGCAGCCTACTAAATCAAGGCAGTTAGTGTTGGACGCAGGCATGACGATGTGAATGCAGAGAAGCTTCAGGTCCTAAATGTTACTGTAACTGTGCCAGCCTGGATTGAAATAAAGCCTCTTAGGATAGATGGATAGAGTACAGCCACATGAATGAATGAAAGATGCAGTAGTATAACCAAGTTAGCCCCATGCCAAACAATTAGCTTCTAGCACTTGAGTATTTGCTTATGAAATGTCAAGAGGGAAAATGTATTTTGCTCATAAAATTCAAATGCTTTATCTCCTCATTTTCTTAACCCTTTCTTTCTCTCTCCCTCAGCTGTCCAGAGAGGCCGCATGTCCAACTCCCAGTCTAGCCCGGGTCAGTACCTGACCAATGGCAGCGACCCTTACAACGGGCAGCCCTACCTATCAGGATTCATCTCTTTGCTGCTGCGCGCCGAGCCTTATCCCACGTCCCGCTACGGGTCCCAGTGCATGCAGGGAAACAACCTGATGGGCATCGAGAACATCTGCGAGCTGGCCGCACGGCTGCTCTTCAGCGCTGTGGAGTGGGCCAAGAACATCCCCTTCTTCCCTGACCTGCAGCTCATGGACCAGGTGAGGACGACCACCCAGATTCCTGACTAGAAACTCTGCCTGACTAGATCTTTTTTTTATGCTTGACTAGATCTTTTTTGTTATTTCTGACTAGAAAATAGAAATGATGAATGCTTAGAGATGTGGTGTGGTCACTTTATTTGGGTAGTCCCTTATGGATGAGCTGTAGATGCTCAACACAGATATTGCCCAGAAAAAATATATGTATATTGGTATGTCATGTAAAGGTTCAATTGTGGGGTCAGCAGCCTTTAAAAGTTTGAGCATATCACTAACATTTGCAATACTCAATCATTTGCATAAGGAAGATAAACACTATTATCCTTGTTTCCCAGAACCACCCTCGTCCACTCTGAACTAACCAATTCTGCCATCATTCCTCCCGTGCCCTAGGTGGCGCTCCTGCGCATGTCATGGAGTGAGCTGTTTGTGCTGAACGCGGCCCAGTGCTCCATGCCGCTGCACGTGGCGCCCCTGTTGGCGGCGGCCGGTCTGCACGCATCGCCCATGTCTGCGGAGCGCGTGGTGGCGTTCATGGACCACATCCGGGTGTTCCAGGAGCAGGTGGAAAAACTGAAGGTTCTGCAGGTGGACACGGCTGAGTACTCCTGCATTAAATCCATCGTACTCTTCACCTCCGGTGAGTGGCGTTGACTTTAGTGGTTTCTGTTTCTATATGTCTTTGTTTATGTCCACCTGTAGGATAGTTTGTGGTTAAGTGGTTAACAATATCTTTGTAAACAATGTATCAATAATGTATGGATACCATATCAATATTATCATGGATGGACTACTTATATGAGCTAAAGAAGCGTAAATATTGGTGAAATAGCAATATAAAAACAATACTTTGCTTATTGCTTTGATACACCACTTTTGCCACTGTATGAGGCAGGAGTACATCATTTTGGTTATTCTACGCCACCCAGAATGCTGTCAGATCTGGGATTGGGATGTGTGGAGGACTCATTGTTTATGACCCAGGGGGTATGAGTGTGAGAGAACCCAACTCTGAGCTCTTGCTTTTTGTTTCCTGTCGATCGCCCTTTTCCTCGTCTCCATCGCACAGCTAGCCAGAATCACGTTGCATATACCAAGTTCTGGCTCGCACTCTTCCATTTGGATGGCTGAAGAACCCCTTCGCTCTTCTCATTTATTTCATCACCCTCTTCTCCTTCACGCTTCCATCTATTATTGAAAGCAGTCAGGCAGCCCCTCCCCTTTCCTCCTCTCCAAACCCCAGCCCTCTCACCCCTGCCTCCACCGTGCTTGAATTATTCATGGTGGGTTGCAGCGACAAGGGGGATTCGCCACAGCCCAGGCCCTGACCTACACAACCCCTGTAGCCCTGAGCATCCATGTGATCCGTCCCACAGCTCCAGCCAACACACATGCATGTACACACAATGAGACACACACACACACACACACACACACACACACACACACACACACACACACACACACACACACACACACACACACACACACACACACACGCATGTACACACACACACACACACACACACACACACACACACACACACACACACACACACACACACACACACACACACACACACACACACACACACACACACACACACACACACACACACGCATGTACACACACACACACACACACACACACACACACACATGCATGTACACACAATGAGATAGACAGACCATTCGTAGACCAGGCCCCCATCGAGACCTGCCTGCATGAGCTAACAAGGACAGACAAAATCTCAATAACCCCCCCCTCACCTCCGCCCTCAGACATTCCACCCTATATCCCAGTCCCATCACCCCAAATCAAAGAGCGGCCATCTTACCACCGCCACCATCCTCATCCCCAGAGTGTGGCTGTGTGTGCCCAGGGAGCCAGACAAAGGGAGGAGGTGCCTGTAAAGGATGCCTGTGGAGGGGTCGTGGTAGCACGCGCGAGCTCAATCACACAGACAGAACTAGCTTTCTCAGCCACTGATGCCTCACACGGACCCTAAAATGATGGATAGCTTAAAAACTTAATGTCTGCCCTCAAAGTGGGAAATGTGGCAGAATTTGCAGTTATACCCCCCCTGGGGGGGGGGGCAAAATTATGAGGCACATGAATCTTTTGTTACACGGAACTGAAGCTCAGCTGGACCAAGTTTGCGCAGGGGGGCGATTAAAGGGTACTGTAATAAAGGGACTATCGTGCTGGGTGGTGGGTAAAAGATCCTGGCCCAGTGCTTCTGCTGCACACTAGAGTAAAGCACTTGGGAGAAAATGACCCTCGCTGTTCGATGCAGCCTTTAAACAAGGTTCATACTGGGCACAGAAACACTGGCACAGTAGTACTGAGCACTACAGTACCGTACAGTACAGGACAGCACCATGCAGTACACTAAATGGGACTTTGTTTTGAGTTCACCCATCTCTGACCCCATAACCACGGAGCTCGAAGGATGTGAAAAGTATCTCACACAGTCGACACGCTCGCTGTGTGATGTGAGACTCACACCAGGGACTGGTGCTAGGGGAGGTGTGAGAGCAGGGACAAAACCTCGACCCACAACTGAAGGCAAAGGGAATTGTATTCCACCACATAGATGACATATTTACTTAGGGATGCAGACATTTCAGCTCTAATGTATGTACGTAGCTGGACACAATTTCACATTGCATGTCAGTGTGAGGTCGACTCATTAGAACCATAATGAACCAGAAACTCATCAACACCTAACCTTCCTATCCGTTTCTCAGATGCCATGGGCCTGTCGGATGTGGCCCACGTGGAGAGCATCCAGGAGAAGTCCCAGTGTGCCCTGGAGGAGTATGTGAGGAACCAGTACCCCAGCCAGCCCAACCGCTTCGGCCGCCTGCTCCTGCGGCTGCCCTCCCTCCGCATCGTCTCCTCGCCCGTCATCGAGCAGCTCTTCTTCGTGCGCCTGGTGGGTAAGACGCCCATCGAGACGCTGCTGCGCGACATGCTCCTCTCTGGCTCCAGCTACAACTGGCCCTACATGCCCGTGCAGCGCGACCGCCCCATCTCCCTCCACTACAATGAAAACGGGCCCTGAGGAGGATGAGTCATCGCGTATTCAGCTCTTCATCCATCCTTCATCGACCATCCCTCAATCCCTCCCTCCGTTTATCTCCTCCTTCCATCCCCTGGAAGACCACCACCGTTCTGCCAAAAAGCAGACTGACCACCTCACCACATCCCCATTCACCAATCCAGCCATTCACATGCCTCTTCTCCAGGGGACCACGGCCAATAGAGAGACAAGGAGGCTGCCATGGCCCCTCCTACTTCGCCATTGCCACATTTGAGAGGGGACACTAGACGGGCCGGCTGCCAGAAGGGTTTTTGCGTCGTTCTCCTGCAGCTCTGTCGGACTTATGCCGGTAAAGACGACTTTGTCAGTCTCGGACTCGACGCGGTGTTGGCTACTGGCGACGCAGTCACTCTATTGTCGGCACTGTGCATCTAAAGGAGACGTGTCCAAGAATCTCCACTGTCTGGCGATTTAGAGCAAAGGCCTTTGCCGATATAACTGCTTGACCGAGAGAGCCAGGCCAAAGGTTCTTCCATCAACCAATAATTTTTTAATTAACCCGAAGCCATTAAAAAACAAATGCCAAATTTCCTTGGAATTTTCAGAAGACATTTATCGTGTGTGTGTGTGTGTGTGTGTGTGTGTGTGTGTATTAGCACTGTTTATAATGAGAGAAATTCATGATTGTGTCCATATGTATGTCATTGACTCATAGACATCCACATTAAGGGGTATGTTGGGACTAGCTCAGGTTCAGGTTGGGGAGACAGGACAGACAGGACAGACAGGACAGACAGGACAGACAGGACAGACATGCCACTATCAGTAGGAAACAGAGAATCACTTCTCACCCAGGGCAAAATACCTATCAACAGCCTGTACCAAAGTGGAACATGGATATTAATTGTTTGGATTATCTTTGTGGTAGTGGTGACAAAAACACCTTTTGGTTTGTCTATAATTTGACCTTTTACTTGTATTTAGACGTCAGAGGGTGCGGGAAGTTGCAAAACAAATATATATATACAAAATAGGCACTTGCAATGTGAAACTATCCAGAACCCACACTTGACCCACTGCCATCATAAACACAGCACTGGTAGATTTTTCCTCAGCCGCCATTTTGAGGTCAAAACTACAGTGCCACTAACTGGTAATGGTCAGTGTACTTCCGCCACTGTTTCAAAGCAGAATATCATACAAGTATCCCTTCATAACATCTATATAATGCTGTCAAAGGAATGACATAACACATGCCAGTTAATCCCTGTTAGTTTCATGTCACAATCACAAAAAAAAATGAAAATTGTTATGGAGCCTGAACCAATAAGCATTTGAAAACTATAGTTGTACTTGCCTTAGAACAAGATTTTGTCACTGAGCATTTATTTTATGACTGTGCCATAATCTGAAGTTACCTGTTATGACAGGCAATATATCCTCCATATGAGGCAACCTCAATTCAATTGTCATTCAAGCAGCATACTAGGAAATTGTATTACTAACCTCCAAACCTCAATTAAAGTTACAATGGTCATTACTGTGATATAGCATAGATATTATTGTGTTTTTGTTACCATCAATTGATGACGGGCTGTAAGGCAACATTGATTGTTGGACGACCAGTCTGTTTTTTAACGTGGCACTGGGGTATCAGCAACAATTATTGGGATTTGAAAGCCATTGGGACCTTGGGGGAGCAGGACTGTCTGTTGATAAATTTGTTCACAGAATATTTCTATAAGAGTATGTTTTTTTTTTCTCTATTTTTGTTTGGGAAAAATGGATCCATTAATTGAAATAAAAATGTGTTGTTCACAGTTATTTCTCCATCTTGTGTTGCTATGATCCGAACCAGCTAACATCCTACTCCATGAATGTATTGCCTAATGCTGTTAACACATGACTTACAGATGTCATAACCTGTCATAACTATGACTAACATTTTAGATGTTTAACTACACTATCAAAGGTTTATTCACTTCAAACACCATGGCATATTCTGTCATTATGACTACAACATAATACAACTAAATTCTCTTACCAAAGAACAGGCTGAAATCAGGTGATTCACCAAGTCGATGTGAATTCAAGTGGCCATTTTAGACGGAGCTTATGACAGGTGGCTCAAGTCATATGGATAATTCCATGTAGTACAGTCCATTGGCCATGAGTAGTAGTCACTCAGTGTGGACAGTGTGTTTATCTCAAGCTGTTTGGATATGATGGGGTACAGAGGCATGAAACAAATCAATGCTCTAAACTAATCAGTGAGAGACAAAGTGGGGGGACTCAACCAACTCTCACGGCAGGGTGCAGCCCAAATGTTGATACTCCCCTGCTGTTAGTGTGAGAGAGAGAGATAGTGTAAACAAACACTCTGACCTCTCACTTAATGATGTATGTGTGTGTTTGAGTCAGGGAGAAAAATAGAGAGAAAAAGAGAGAGAGAGAATCAAGAGAAAGTGCACACATGGTCTTCGACCCTTCAGTTCAAGGTGTGTGTGTGTGTGTGTGTGTGTGTGTGTGTGTGTGTGTGTGTGTGTGAGAGAGGCTTGGTGGGTGGGTACTGTATGTGTAAACAACATCTGTGGTCCTTCACTCAGATTGGCAGCTCTGTGGCAGCCTGATAAAGGTAAGAGAGAAGAGCTCACAAGTCCTCCGTCTCCCTAAAGACATGCTTTATATTCAGTCATTCCCCCCTCCTCCCATCACACACCACTACCCCACACTGTAACCTTGTGCCCTTTACACCCCACCTCCCTCCCACCAACTGCCTTAAAGCCTTCTCCCTCCCCAGTCCCCTACCCTTCATAGCCTTGTTCTGTTCCCCTCCCCTCTCCCCCTATCCCAGAATGGTGCGTATGGTGAGTAGGAGAGTGACTTATGCCTTCATTTCAGAGCTGTCACTCCTGGCCAAACACCATGACCCCTCAACCCCCATTTTGAAGGCACACTTTTTTTCCCTCCCTTGGTATGAATATAAAAAACACATGTGGCCCAAAGGTGTGTGTGTGAGTATCTGTGTGTGTGTGCACTACTGGGGGTAAGGGTAAATCAAACCCTGACATGGCTGCTTTGAATGGCTTGAGAATAATTACTCTAACCTTCCGTTTTGCACACCTGCCTTTTTACGGCAAACATTTCCACCTACACATACCATCAAAACATGACTACATAGACATATGAATCTGTAGGTGGAGTCAAACACCAAATTCAAGGTTGTATAGTACTTCCCCATGTGTGAACATAGAAGTATTTCATTGAATAAACCAATATTTGAACAGCATTTCAAAAGACCTGCATGCATGTAAGAGGAGGTTAGTTCTCACCAATCAAGGCTCAAGTCAGAGGTTGGGATGATATATACATGAACTCTGCCGATACGTCACCCGTAGCCTGACAGTAATTGTTCCAGGTCCCATCACCCCCTAAAACACGCAGGTGCCTCTGGAGATGACACACACAGGCACCAGTCACATGCATTTAACCCAGACACCTCCTCAATCTGTTATGACAAACACTTCACATTTTGCAAATGGTTCCGCAGATGAGCAATGCGTATGAGGAAAACCTGTAAAACAGGGTTGGGGGATTGGGTGGGGGGTGTATTCTGATTGAGCCTGTGTAATTTATATTTCGGAGAGGGGGATGGTTGAGGGAGATGGGGGGTTGTGCTTGATAAACAGGCCAGAGGTTTTTAAACGTGAACGTCAGCCATTACAAGGACGGCCAAGCTGTCTGTCTCCGGGGGATACGGCAGCCCAGGCCGCCATCGAAGGAGATCGATAGGCGAGACGTCAGATCGAATTGAGGTCACTCTTTGTCCCCTAAGAGGTCCCACTTACTGGCTCGCACGCAAAAGCTAGATGGGCTGAAGGGAGGGAGAGAGGGATGGAGAAAGGGGGATGGAGGGAGAGAGGGATGGAGGGAGGGAAGGGGATGGAGCGAAAGGGGGATGGAGAGAGGGGGATTTTAGCTGGACAGCTGTATTTGGCAACCCATGTCAGAGATATATGGGTTTTGTCAGTAACGTGTTCATTGGGAGTCTGATCCAAGACATGGTTTCCATTGTTGACACGTTTTGTTCTATATAGTCCATGCAAATTCAAAAGTTTAATATACACTATTAGTGGATTCGGCTATTTCAGCCACACCCATTGCTGACAGGTGTATAAAATCGAGCACACAGTCATGCAATCTCCATAGACAAACATTGGCAGTAGAATGGCCTTAACGTAGAGCTCAGTGACTTTCAAAGTGGCACCGTCATAGGATGCCAACTTTCCAACAAGTCAGTTCGTAAAATGTCTGTCCTGCTAGAGCAGCCCCGGTCAACTTTAAGTGTCGTTATTGTGAAGTGGAAATGTTTAGGAGCAACAACGGCTCAGCCGTGAAGTGGTAGGCCACACAAGCTCAAAGAACGGGATTGCCGAGTGCTGAAGCGCATATCATGTAAAGAATTGTCTGTCCTCGGTTGCAACACTCACTACAGAGTTCCAAACTGACACTGGAAGCAATATCAGCACAATAACTGTTTGTTGGGAGCCACACACAAGCCTAAGATCACCAAGATGCCAAGTGTCGGCTGGAGTGGTGTAAAGCTTGACGCCATTGGACTCTGGAGCAGTGGAAACGCGTTCTCTGGAGTGATGAATCACACTTCACCATCTGGCTGTCCGACAAACAAATCTGTGTTTGGCGGATGCCAGGAGAACACTACCTGCCTGAATGTATAGTGCCAACTGTAAAGTTTGGTGGGGGAATAATGGCATGGGGCTGTTTTTCATGGTTCAGGCTAGGCCCCTTAGATCCAGTGAAGGGAAATCTTAATGCTACAGCACACAATGACATTCTAAACGATTATATGCTTCCAACTTTGTGGCAACAGTTTGGGGAAGGCCCTTTCGTGTTTCAGCCTGACAATGCCCTCATGCACAAAGCGTGGTCCACACAGAAACGTTTTTTTGAGATTGGTGTGGAAGAACTTTACTGGTCTGCACAGAGCCTTGACCTCAACTCCGTCGAACCTTTGGGATGGAACGGCGACTTCAAGCCAGGCCTAATCGCCCAACATCAGCGCCCAACCTCACAAATGCTCTTGCAGCTCAATGGAAGTCCCCGCAGAAATGTTCCAACATCCAGTGGAAAGCCTTCCTAGAAGAGGGGGGACCAACTCCATATTAATGCCCATGGTTTTGGAATGAGATGTTCGACGAGCAGGTGTACAGCACTTTTGGACATGTAGTGTATGATAAGCAATTTGTGTTGCCTATTTAGAAATGTTTGTCCATGATGGAAATAGACGGATTCATAAAGTGCTAGTAGGGACATAAGATTCAGAAGGAGACCCCCAAAATCATGACCAATAATGTCTCTGTCACTAAATTTAACAGTCAAGAAGATGACCAATGCTTCTGGATTCTTTATGTTTAGGAGCAACAACGGCTCAGCCGTGAAATGGTAGGCCACACAAGCTCAAAGAACGGGACTGCCGAGTCCTTATTAAGTCTTGATAGAATGATTGTATGTCAGGCAGCGATGTCAAGGTCATTCACATCCGTTTTTATTTATACTGGGTTTTCTACAAAGTCAATTTCTCACAGAATCCATGACAAAATCTCCAGGCCTGGAACGCTTCATAAGTAAGCCCACTTGACACTTGATATGTAAAGCAATGCATCTTAGAAACGAATAATGAATGTGATATGGGAGTCAGTGTGTGTAGCTAAACAGTGGACTGTTTGTGAAGATGTTCCAGAAGCAATAACCCATATTCCAGAATCAACAAACCCCATTTGGCATTCCCAGATCCCTTGAAAGGGGAAAGCTCATAACAATCGTCCCGGCCGTGCAGCATCAGAAGGGAATTGGATCTGCGTCAAGGCAACCCTCTCTCCTCAGATCTCATCAAGGGTGCACAGAAGTCACCCCTCTCCCACGGAAATTGCTACGAACAGAGAGACATCGTCTGCATCATCGAGGTACGGATCCAAAATGGCATTGCCCCTCGCGAGGAGTGCGCCTCCCCGGTTCCTGTTATAAATCCTTAAAGAGAGCCCAACTCCAATATCTGGCAACAGCATCAATATTAATGTGGGAGAAAGTTCTTCCAAAGCCAGTTTAGCCACAGAACATTAATATTGATGGTGTTGTGCAGCATCCTCGCTGCTCAGTCGGAACTCTAAAATGGTAATGGCAACAGGGCTGGGATTATAGGCCAATCTCACTGCTGAATATGGACATGGAGAGCATTGAGATTGAGGTAGAAAGGGACAAAGGTACATGCCAATCACCAGGTCTTCTCCAACATCTTCACCATCACAATACGTGTCTGTCGACAGTTGTTTAGTCACTGTTTCTTGTGGACCCCAGGAAGAGGAGCTGCTGCTTCTGCAAAAAGCTGACTTGGATCCAAATAAACAAAAATACATTTCAATTATTTTCATTGGACCATTCTATCATAAGGAGAAGGACTATTGTTCTTATGTTTTCTTTCAGTATTGCCATGCAAAAGTTGTATTTTCCATACCTGATTGAGATATCTGGTGGGGGAATAATGGCATTGCTGTTCATTGCAGAGAAAGGTCACGTGAGAGTTTCAAAACCGGACCAGAGTGAAAAGTGTTATGAGTTCATTGATAAATTACTACCGCATCAAACGTTCTGAGTGTCGTCTTCATTTTACTCAATGGTACTCTGGTCTCAGTCATGCAGATTTTCGCTGCCAACATTATACCCGACAGACACACTGACATTATGTGGTTCATTTGCGTAGGTTTTCTAGTGTCTTCTCCTGCGTCGAGCCACGTACTCCTGGCATTTCATTACCGTTTCCATTGGCCCAAATGATATCATGGCCGTGCCATTGCAGTCTCTTCTGTTGGAGCACAGATATGATTACACTGGGGCTGTTTCTGGGTCAGTAAGTTAAATATTTCAGATGATTTATTTTTAGCCCGTCTGTTTCCACTTTCTGTACGTTCCCCTCGTGTGTTCACTAGTGCATCTCTCTATCTCTTGTTCCCTCTCTCTCTCTCTTTCTATCATTCCCTCTCTTTCCTTCTCTCTTGTTCCCTGTCTCTTTCCATTACTCTCTCACTTGCTCTCTCCCTCTCTCGGTCTCTCTCCCCCTCTATCTTTCTTTCTTGTTCCTCTCTCTTTTTCAGTTTTTATTTTTTGCTTCCTCCGTCTTTCCCTCTCTTATCTCCTCTCTCTTTCCCTCTGTTTCTCTCTCATTCACTGCCATGTCTGCAGGCTCCATTTGTCCCACTAAGTCATCTTCACATGGCCCAGAGGCATATCAATCGTGCATTGTGTGCAGAAGAGTCCCTCTGTAATTGGTTGTGAACTGAGCGTAAACATCCAACCACAGAAGACCCACAGAGGTTGGGACATTGAAGCTTTGGCTGCTGGGGTCAATGCGAACCATCATCCACTATGCCTCTATCAGATCCATTTCAGGAATGGTCTTTGGAGTGAATAGTGCCAGTCAGTCCGTTTCGGTTCGCAGATCAACATTGTTTTTTATGTTTGGAGAGAACACTTTATACCATATAGATTTTGTAACCACTCTTTGTGGGAAGGAAACATGCCATTCTATTGTAGAGTAGACTAATTATGGTCCTCTGGTTCCATTGTCCTCAAACCAGTGGCCATAGATCAGGAATATTAGATCACATGCATGTTGCATTGAGCGCACAGGATGCAGAGAGGGCGGGGTCATTGTTGCGGAGATGAGCGGCCATTGGACTGAAGACATGGTGCAATTACAATGGGCCCAGGAGTACATGTCCCATGCTGTATTTTGACCCATGCCACATATGTGGGATCAATGGAGAGCTCTGTTGTTTTTGCCCTCAGATGGTCTGTGCATTGCAATCCATACATTCATCTTCTTTGTTTCCATGTAACCCTACAGAATGTATTACTGAAGTTGAGGACAGATTTTAAATAGTTTAAAATCGGATATTTAACATTTGATGCCCTTATGGATGTTATCTGAAATTGAATAAAGACAATGCACTGCCATTTAAATAAAAGTTATAGAGACGCCAGATCAGGACAGGTAGTAAAACAAGCATATCCATTTCCAGAATTGTGACTTGTCATACTTTATATGAAAAATCAGATGATACAAGAGCAGGGCGAGGGCCAAGTCGCCAGCGAGCATGTAGCCTAGCTGTTCCAGCCGAAGCCACAGTGTTCCATTGTGTCTCTGCCAGGCTTTAACAGAGGCCCCATCCAACTTCTCACCTGCAGCATTGTCCACCGGGCAGCTCACTGTAGAGTAATTGGGAACAGGGATTCCAGGACGAGCTTTCTTTTTGTTCCTGTTGTGGGAATCACTGACCCGGATGTGTGAGGTCACCGCCGTGCTAATTGGTGCTAGGTGATGCAGCTGTATGTTCCTGAGTACTTCATCGAGTGTGATTAAAGAGTGAGACTTTTGGGTACGCGTGTGTGTATGTTGGTGTGCACGTGTGTGTTGGTGAAATTAGTCTTTTATGAGTGTATGAATTCTCCACAGGGGTCAGAATGAAAGAAATTCCATCAATGCTGTAAATGATGTGTTATTTGGCTTGGACACTGAACACACACACACACACACACACACACACACACACACACACACACACACACACACACACACACACACACACACACACACACACACACACACACACACACACACACACACATAAACTCAAAGTTAGAAAGTGAGTGTGAGAGTCACCCTCGAATAACCAGTATGGACACTGTTCCGGTATTTGTGAGGAACGATAACAAAGCAACCACCACTGGTCTATCAAAGGGAATTGCGTATGTGTATCAATGACCTACCAGTTGCCTGGAGGGGAAACCCCATCTAAGGTCATGACTCATGACAGGGATGTTGACAGCGGTTCCCTCTCCACCACCTGTCAGCCTCCCCTGCACTGCGTCTGTGTGGCCAACGCCCAGCCAGGTCTCCATGGCAGCTGTCGATAGGCATGTCACCCGGAGATACCAACACCTGTCATTACCTCAGGGACAGCCACACTCCCAGCTGTTGTTTTTATAAAGTCCAGAAAATGTCCATGTTTCCATGAAGGCTCAAATGTCTGCTGGTTGATATTTATTCCTTTGTATTTAATTAATGGTGAGAGTCATTGGTTTGAGAGGTCTCATTCAGTATTGAAACAATGAGGACAAAAACTTAGACACTGCAGGTCAATAGACTGTAAATCTTGTCTTGGTTTTAGAACTTAATTCAGGATTAGATGTGGACGTTCTGATACGCAATCATACTGTAGATCTTTTATATCACATCCACATCATTTTAATTACACACTCGCAAACACGCTTCCCAACATGATAGATCTCATGAGCCAATGTTCAAACCTCCACAGTACCCAATAAAGACCTCAGTGTCCCTGTACGGAGACAGAACAACACAGCGGGGGCCCCCACACCTGCCCCTCCAGGGGCCACACAGTCACTTTTTCACTCACAGTGTGTGATATCACAAGTAAACCTAAAGTGTTCTGTGAGGGCTCTCAATGTGATGCCTGCTGGCCTGGACAACAACAAGGGTAAGACATGCTTCCGTGACCTATGTCTGACATAACTTACTGACCTGAGATGACACTCATATCCATCTTACAGTTAGTAAACAACATAGGATCAACTGGAAATCCTCTTACCTCGTGTCACTCCTAAAAATCACTTGTGTGCGATTTGTCTTTCAAACCGTTTATCATTTACACAGACCTATGTCTTTATCATTTTGACAGATGCATGTTCTGCAAAGAGGTTCAAGATCTTTTTATTATATAAAATAAAGAGGTCACACGTTAAAATGAATAAGCCCTACACCAGATACAGCCAGTGGAATGACCTAGGTGTCGTTACCCTGTAATAGGTTATCCAATTATGCAGTGCCTCATCCATTACACATGTAGTGTAAGGAGGTTGACACAACAACTACAGTTTAATTGGGATCCACTTAAGTGGCTAAAAAAACGTTGAAAGAAAAAAGACAGAACATAACACCAATAAAAGAGGAAATGATTGTGTGATGATTGTCCCTGGGGTAAGCCCATGTGTACAAGTACACCAAGCCTCTGTCATTTTCCTTCCCACATCCATCCTCTGGGATATGAATAAATTATCAGAGGAAACGTAGGAAATGTCTTTATTTCATCCCCCCTATTTCATCCCCCCCGTTCAATTAAATACTCAGCTATTCTCAATCAATGGGATATTGCAAGTTCTACAAGAAGCTTGACTGTGTCCAAACCAGAGTCAATTCCATATGTGGACAATAGTGCTTACCTTAATTCACAAAAATCAATTTACACTAGTATTTAGGAATTGCTTGGGCAATGAATAATATATGTTGATAAATATGTTATTAATACCATACACATATCCCTACATTTAAATCACGACATAAATGGTTGCATAATATATTGTTGGGTATTTCAGGATAGACAATCTGTTGTAGACAAAATGGATTTGGAATATTGTATATTTGCTGCAAGCATCTGTGACAATAACTCAACGCACAGTACATACCACGCAAACTGTAATCCTATGAGGCTGTGGCCTTGTCAAAACATTCAACAACAGACTGAATTTCCAACACAGTGCATCCTGGTGGCGTTTAGATTCAAGGTCGCCATAATGTGATTGAATCAAAATAAACAAAAGGAAAAGTCACATTTGCGGGGGGCTACGCGACGGGGGGTCCAGTACGTGGAACTCTTATGCTTTTGTGTCTGACATGTCGACAGTGCACCGCCAGACCAGACAAGGGGGGTTAGGGAGGGGTTTGTGATCCGAAATCCTCCTGTTTATACCGTCCTTCCTCACCCCGAAGCTCCCTCTTGCCCCACTTCGTACAGTGGGGATTTCCATTGGGATCTCATGGTAACACCAAATACCCCTCAGAAAAGTCAGATAACATGAAAAACAGCACCCCTTCTGCAACCTTTAACCGTTTTCCTGTGCATCTCTCTCGGTCTCCATCTCTCTCTTTCCCCTCCCCTGACATTTGGAGATGAATGCCAAACCGGGACAGGGTTGGTATGCTCTGTGCTGACCTGTCCATGACCCCGCGGTGCATTCTGCCATGTCCCCATGGGCGTGTCACAGTGGGATGGTTAAAGGGCTAGCTGCCGCGAATGTGTCTGGTAAAGTGTTAGCTGTTGTTAGCGTGCACAAGTGTATGTGCGTGCTTGCGTGTGTGTGTGACACACAAACGCTGTGCGTGATGCTTTTGCATGTCTACTTGTACACGCACACCTCTGCGGGCCAGAGGGCATGTGCCTGTGAAAATGGCACACAGGGTCGACCTGTGTGTCAGGGATCGAAAGTGTGCATGTGAGTGTGTCATTATTACATTGCTGTGTGTGTGCGTGCGCACGCGTGCATGAATGGGGATGTGTCTGTGCATATGTTTGCACACCCAGTACCGGATGAATGAGGATTATGCGTGTATGACGTACCAATGTGTGTGTGTCCCAGCGGTGGCTGCCCTCGCTTGTAGCTCCCAGGGAGATCCGTGACGGATGCTACTCAAGTTGAGGGTTCATCCTCAGTTCAGTGACAGGTTCAACTGGCGGTCAGCAAGCCGCTACCAGGGCACTCTCTCGCTTGCTCGCCCCCCCCCCTCTCTGTTTTTCTCATTCTCATTCTCCCTCTCCTTTCTCCACCTCTTTTTTGACTGCGTTAAGCAATCAGCCAGCACTCTCTCCAAAGGAGTGTATTAAAAATGAGTGTTATTTTTACTGCCGTAGCCAACACAACGGCCTTATTGTTCCCTCTATGCATGCTCGATCGAGGGAGATATACGCTGTGCGTTTGGCTAAGTGTTTAAGTGCATGCTTGTCTGTGTGTAAATGTTTTTGACTGTTTACCGTTTAACTATACCCAAAGTAAAGTGGTTGTAGTTGAGATTTTATCCAATTGAACATCATTTGTGTTATGGTACATTGTGGTCTGCCATTTGAAAGTGTTTATTTCACGAGGGAGATTGTGATGAGGTTGTACAGTACGTGTGTATGACCTGACATGCTGTGATCTGGTTAAAACCATATGTCGGCAAACATGGTTGCAAAATTTAATCAGAAACCCTTTGTCTTTCACTATGGGTAAAATGTGTGACCTATTTGGGAGTTGATCAAAAAAAGGCGATGTGTTGATGAGGTTAACCATGTGTTGATCTGTGGGCAGTTCCAGAGAGTTCAGGACCACTGTGACACAACAACCCAGGGAAAAACAAGCCCAAAGCCCACATAGGCTAAACCAGACCACTATAATACAGTGTGTCCTCTACAGTCAGTGGCTGAACATATGCCAGTCGTTGCCATTACGAATGCCGATGTGCTCACATTATTGTCATTCCCTTGTCGCATTGCTCATTGTGGTCAAAGATCATTGTTTCATATACATGGCTATTTGTATTTGAACTGGAGTTTGAAGATATTTTGCTATGACGGCAAGTGCATAAAATACATGGTGCTAGGAGCATACTATTAAGTCTTAGCTTAAGTCTATCTTAAATTGATCAGGAGAATAATACAAAGTGTAACACCATTAACAGTAACGCAGCCCATAATGATACATTAACAAGCAGTAGCGGCACTCGAACTAGCACACTGTAATGATGTATTGCTAGCTTGGCAGTTGTAGTGTTTGACAGTTGCAGTCCATATTCATATATTTGAATTATTCTAGTCTTTGAATACATTTGTGTCACATTTGTACATTGTAGCAGCAACACCAGTAGCAGCATTAAAACTAGCAAGCTAGCAGGATTAGCTGCTAATGCTAGCTCGTCAGTTGTAGACTTTGATCTCCCTCCCTCTGGTCTGCTATGGATGTAGCACAGCTTGTTAAACCAGCCCATTGGCCAGGTTCCAACAGGAGTAGAGCCAGATTGGAGGGGTGGATGGCAGAACAAAAGAATGACTAGTTAATTCATCCATAACGGGTCCCAAGCATCATAGCAAAGCAAACTGGCTCTGTTAGAACAATGTTGGACTGACAATAGATAATATATTTGTTTCGTAGAGCATAGCTCTATGTCTACAAGACAGTTCCTACTTGATATGCAACACAGAAGACAAGGCTCAGCAGAGGTGTCTGAAGTGATGAAACCGCCCTATCTGAATACCAGGTTTGCTAGCGCTGCTGTTTAGTCCACCTCAATATTGTATTGCTGAGTCTCATTTTGCATGAGAAATCGAAGCTGCCCGTTCTTTATGGAAGCCACCCGACCTATGTCAAACCAGCGAATTAGCTAGAAGCGAATCAGCTGCGCTGGCCCATTTTCCTGACTGTCCTATTAACTGAGTGAAGCAAGGCATGGGTTACACTTAAGTAACCTTATCTTGTAATTGGGTTTAAGGTTAAGTGACCCTGGAGCAGGGAGGTCCGGGGTTAAGGTCACCGTGTCAGGCGGAAGGGGCTGCATTTAATCACAAATGGGAGAGGAAATCAAGGTCCAGGCTTAAGCTGTCTGGGTAGGCCGGGACCACAGTCAACGGGCCGGTTGCTAGGCAACTCATATTCAAGCCAAGGTCTTCAAAACTTTTAACCTTAGCTCAAATCAATATTGACAGCAATTCGGCTAATATTCATCTTGCAGATGGGAAAATTAGGCGAGAGTTGGGCCAGAGGAGTGCTGTTGGCATTGCAACAGCACTGTAAGGGCTCCACTAATTGAATGTATGCAGAGGGAGAAAAAGAGTGAAAGAATGACAGAAAGATGAATGAATAATGGCTGTGACAGCTTTTCAGTGGAGTGGCTCCATGTCTCTCTATCAATCTCCCCTCTCTCCCTCCCTCCACTAGTCCTCTCTCTCCCCCCTCTTTCCCTCCCTCTCTCTATCCCTTCATCCCTCTGTATCTCATAGCCAGTGGGAGATGGATGACCAGGAGTGGAAGGGTTCAGCTAGCGTGACCCATAGACCTGTCCATTGCCAAGGGCGGGGAAATAGCCCAGATTAAAGAGCTTGTAAATAATGGCCCATAAACATCTGCCTCTTAGGACCCTCCATCCATCTCTGTCTCCATCTGCTACTACCGCTTTTGATTTCCTCATTGTGCTGCCTTCACGAGCAAATGCAATCCCCAGTACAAAGTTATTCCCATTCCAAGACAAACAAGCGTGTGCTTGACCCCCGGTCGACGGCCGTGTACAGTTCAGAACTCAAACGTTCACAGACACCGCATCTGGTCCAAGGACAACAATGGAGCACATTTAGCTTGGATATGTCTACGGTTTACCGTGAACCTTCCATAACAGCCCTGTTTTGATAAGACGCTAGTGACTGTCCTATCCTCCCTTTTCCAGGCTGCTCCCTGGCTCCCTCTCAGTAGTAACCTTCATTAGCCACCCCTCCCTAATTAGTGATTAGGCCTCATTAATGGTGAGCTGCTGACATCTGCTCGGGGTTCTGGCCACTTGCACTCCCCTCTCCTCCCACGGTGACGCAATTCAGAGCAGCGTGAACCAACCAAACGACCCCTGGTACCAGCGCTGGCCACCTCATTTGTGGCGAAACTGCTGGTGGTGAATTAAGGTAAACAAAAGGGCAATCATGGATAGACTGAACCTGAGCAACACTCGCCAACAAGTTGCTTGTACAGTCATGTGCTGTATTGGCCTTGGTTTAGTTTAAGATTGCAGAATGTGTGATGTTTCTTGTTCGATGTTTTTGGGATATGTAGCACCATCTTGTTTTATTTCATCTTTCTTTAACCAGGAATATACCCACCGAGTCACAGCTTTGCAAGGGAGATCTAGCCAAGAAAGCAGCAGCAGTCAATACAACATTACAACATTTAAAACATGCAATACGAACAGCACATTCATTAAGAGATGATCCGGCCTACAGGAAACATTTACACAGAGTTTTAAACTCACTAAGGGGCGCTAGTACATATAGGTGAAGTGTATTTTGCAGACTGTTCCATTCCTCCAGTGCACAATAGGAAAAGGCAGACTTGCCTAACTCTGTAACGGCCCTGGGGACTTTCAGTATCAACCACCTAGCAGAAAGCATCTGATAGGAGAGCAGGGTACAAATATAGAGGGGGAGTTTACCCAGAAACATTTTGTAGATGAACACATACAAATGTAGCTGTCCGCGCATGTAAAATGAGGTCCAGCCCACCATTTCATACAAGGTGGGTGAGCGACTTGGCATTGGTAAGAGTACAGTCCCGTCACAGAGTACAAAAAAAGGAACGCAATGTCCTCTTTTTAACAGCTTTTCAATTAGCCCTAATTGGATGAGGGAGTGGTTACACAATTGATTGGACACACCTAGTAACGTCAATGTGTATAGTATTGCTTACTAGGTGTTGTCCAATCAATTGTGTAACAACGCCCTCTTCCAATTAGGGCTAATTGAAAAGCTGTTAAAAAGAGGACATTGTATTCCTGTTTTTGTACTCCCTGATGAAGGCCATGCAGCTGAAACGCGTTGGTTTTTAAAAATGCGTTGGTTTTTAAAAATGCGTTGGTTTTCAAAAACGCGTTGGTTTTTAAAAACTTTGTTTCTATTGAACATGCCAAACTAATAAAGGCATTTAAATCAATTACATGAAGAGTGCCTTGGTCCTCTTTTCTTTTTGATGACCAGTTTACCCCTTTTACCAAAGAGCACCTTCTATCTACCAAAATGTACTATTGTGTACCTTAGTAGCACTTCCCTTCCTCCTCTTTCTACTAAGAATATACTGTTTAACCAACTTCGTATGTATATACTAGGGATGCACAATATATCGGTGAACATATCGGAATCGGACGATATTAGCTAAAAATGCCAACGTCGGTATCGACCTGGTGTCTAGTTTAACACTGATGTGCAAAACCGATGTTAAAGCTGACGTGTAATATTTTGCGCTACACATGCAACACAGCATTCCTAACCTAGCCCACAATGTCTGCTGTGTGTATCGAGCAGTCAACAAGTCAAGCAGTCATTTGAAAGAGTAAGAAAATGTCAGTGAGACAACTCAAACGGTCAAATCCATGAACGCCAAGATAATGGAATTCATTGCCCTTGACAATCAACCGTTCTCTGTCGTGGGTGATATTGGCTTTCGCCGAGCACCGGTACACACGTTTCCCTACCAGAGTTACACAGTAATAACGTCACTGCTATTAGCTTCACAACATAATATGGAACGCAGTTTGGGTCTTTGCATGTCAAAAAAGATACATCAAATAACACTATTTAACGTGTTAAATAAGCTTTTGATTTGACGCGTCAAATAACAGTTCTTATTGTAGAATGTTGTGTGTTCTGAATTTGCACATGCAAGCCAAGCGCCACCACTACTATCAGTAGCACTGTCAAAGCTGTACAAAAAAGTCTGTAAACAAGCAAACACCGGCCACGAACGATGTGTTTACAATAGCGCGTTGGTAATAAAGCATTATTTGTTCGACCGCAACTTCTGGGGTAGCTAGCTACCTTTAGCTTGGTACCTAGCTAGCACCAATACAACCAGCCTGAAAACAATGACCTGTAGAAACTGCAGTTATTTTCATTATTCTTAGCAATGATTTAGGAATCCTTGTGAGTAAGTATTAGCTAGGTAGCCACTTGTTGTTCGCCTATTGAAATTGAACTTCAGTTCATGAAAATAAATAGCTAGCCAGCTACTTAACCCTGTTGCCCAAAGCCAGCTAGCTTCATCTGGCTAGTGAGGCTCGACCGGACCGGGTTATGTGTTGTGAAGCTAGCCACAGTAAGGATTAGGCACAATAGTGGAATTTGCGGTTTGCCTTCAAAATAAAAGTACCTCTTTGAAAGTGATGCAGAAGGTTATAATTGGTGGAATCAGACTATATACTGTTACACATAGTTGGAATGTGAAGCAATGAAATGGGGTATCAGTCTACTCGGTGACACCCACAGAACACAAATGTGAAGAGTTTACGCAAATATTAGCGTTGTAGCTCTTATCACGGGACTGTGACTGTGTGAAATCACCTCCCTAGTCAGCTTATTGTGTTTCGACATTCATATTGCACTGCACAGCTTTATCTAAGGATTTGGGATCAACGAAATGGGGTATCAGTCTACTCAATACCCAATATTTTTTTCTCCCAACGTCCTCCTTAGAGTTAGACTCCAAAACATCCACGCAGTATTGTTTTTCCTCGGGAATAGTGTTCAATACACATAGGTTGACAATAAATGTGGCTTAATTCTCAGTTGTTTCAGAGTCCCACAATAAGAGCTAATGTTCTCTGGGTGTCACTGAGTAGACCGATACCCCATGTCATTGATCCACAATCTATAGGTAAGGCTGTACAGTGAAATAAGTATGCCCCCAATGCAATTCTAAAGTATAAAACATATAGTGTGATTTCAACAGATTTGTCAAATTAACTAATTGTTTTTTGTTGATTTCCCATAACAACATTCTACCTGGAACTAAAATGTTATTCAAAGAGTTCTCCTATGGGGACAGCAGAAGAACCCTTTTAGGTTCTCGGTAGCACCTTTTTTTCTAAGAGTGTATATGGGATAGTAGTACAGTATTCAAACTAGATTTGAACCTTCACCTTCTTCATAAAATCATATACACTGTCATAAATGCTCATTAAAAGAGTCAGATTATCAAAGTAATGTATAACGCCAGTGATACAGGCTAGGTGTAGAGAAGTGTTTGTGGGTAATAATGTGAATGAGGCCAGTCATTTTTCAGGCAGGTGATGTAACTAAAGCATTCTAAACCCAAAGAGCTGGGAGGGAGGTACACCGTCCTTTACTCTTTAGATGAGCCCTCTAACCTGCTGGCTCAAGCTCAAACTGTCAACATGAATGATGTTCCATCTTATGGCTGGATCTCACTCAAGGTGAGGTCTCCCATTCTGCACTGTACCGAGACATTTAGCATTCAAGCCTCTATAAAACAATCTATATCTCCTTAGAATGCCCTCCCCATTTTTCACAGAGTTGTAAAACTCCCCCCTTTTATCTTCTGGTCCATCTATCTCTCCTCTCGCCCCTCACCCCAACTTGGATTTATTAGCTGCCATCTTTGGCCTGGAGAATGACC
The DNA here is from genome assembly GCF_023373465.1 of Oncorhynchus keta. NCBI lineage: Eukaryota > Metazoa > Chordata > Actinopteri > Salmoniformes > Salmonidae > Oncorhynchus > Oncorhynchus keta. The sequence continues at coordinate 62,071,800 of NC_068454.1, forward strand.
CCCACCTTAAACACATTTCAATGGAGCCAACACATTTATTTGGCAGATAAATCACTGCTTACCAAATGCTCGCAGCGCAGAGAAGGTCAAAGTCATGGAAGGGATAAAAAGGAAATTACAGAGATAGTGAGTTCAGATGAGAGGTGCCAACACCAATGTAGCATGTAATGCACATCTCCCTGTGGGTGGTGGTGGAATACTGGACCCGATCCCCTTCACTTTTAGCTTGTCCTCTGTACATGAAACGGACTGAATAACTTATTCAAAGAAAAATCGATTCAAAGTTTATTGGTTACAAGTGCCTAACAATGCAGTAAAATGTCAAACAATTAAAATGTAAGGAAATAAAATACAAAAAAGGACAAGAAATCAAGAAATCTGGGACATATGATTAACAACCCAAATAGAATATATGTATAGCAGGGGATATATTAGAGTAAGCTCTGTCAAGAATACAGTGTATTCTGTAAATACATATATTGTGTGTATAATCAGTGTAACTAAAATACAATGTACAGTAGTAGAAATATTATGATGAGCTACATTGGGGATAGAGTATTTAAATACACAGTGTGAAACGGGAAGTGACCAGTGGTTCAATGTCTCTAACATGGGACAGCAGCGTTGGCTGTGTGTGTATGAGTGTGTATATGTGTGTATGTGCATGTGCATGTGTTTGTGAGTATGATGTGTGTGTGTGTGTGTGTGTGTGATAGCTTGTGTGTGTGTGTTTTGTGTGAGTGAGTGTGCATCACCCGGTAGACGGCTAGTGATGGCTGTTCAACAGTCTATTCAGCACTGTTCAAAAGAGCAGGGACAAAGAACTATGACATGACCTGACCAACAATTGTGTTACGTTACAGCCTCATTCTAAAATAGATTCAATTATTTTTTTCTCCTCATCAATCTACCCCATAATGATAAAGCAAAAACAGGTTTTTAGAAAAAAAAAACTGAAATATCAGTTTCTGGAGCAGGTTTTCATCAAGGACCTCTCTGTACTTTGCTCTGTTCATCTTTGTCTTGATCCTGACTAGTGTCCCAGTTCTTCTGCTGAAAAATATCCCCACAGCATGATGCTGCCACCACCGCTATGCTTCGCCGTAGGGATGTTATTAGCCAGGTGATGAGCGGTGCCTGGTTTCCTCTAAACGTGACGCTTGCCATTCAGGACAAATAGTTCAATCTTGGATTCATCAGACCAGACAATCTTGTTTCTCATGGTCTGAGAGTCCTTTAGATGCCATTTGGCAAATTCCAAGCGGGCTGTCATGTGCCTTTTACTGAAGAGTGGCTTCCGTCTGGACACTCTACCATAAAGGCCAGATTGGTGGTTCTAAACTTCTTCCATTTAAGAATGATGGACGAAACTGTGTATGGGGACCTTCTGCAGATTTATTTTTTGGTACCCTTCTCCAGATCTGTGTCTCAACACAATCCTGTCTAGGAGCTCTTACGGGCAATGACTTCGACCTCATGGCTTGGTTTTTGCTCTGACATGCATTGTCAACTGTGGGTCGTTATGTAGACCGGTATGTGCCTTTCGGTTTTTCTAATGACTGCCTTGCCTGGTTCACCAACTACTTTGCAGACAGAGTTCAATGTGTCAAATCGGAGGGCATGTTGTCCGGTCCTCTGGCAGTCTCTATGGGGGTACCACAGGGTTCAATTCTCGGGCCGACTCTTTTCTCTGTATATATCAATGATGTTGCTCTTGCTGCGGGCGATTCCCTGATCCACCTCTACGCAGACGACACCATTCTGTATACTTCTGGCCCTTCCTTGGACACTGTGCTATCTAACCTCCAAACGAGCTTCAATGCCATACAACACTGTTTCCGTGGCCTCCAACTGCTCTTAAACGCTAGTAAAACCAAATGCATGCTTTTCAACCGTTCGCTGCCTGCACACGCACGCCCGACTAGCATCACTACCCTGGATGGTTCCGACCTAGAATATGTGGACATCCATAAGTACCTAGGTGTCTGGCTAGACTGTAAACTCTCCTTCCAGACTCATATCAAACATCTCCAATCTAAAATCAAATCTAGAGTCGGCTTTCTATTCCGCAACAAAGCCCCCTTCACTCACGCCGCCAAACTTACCCTAGTAAATCTGACTATCCTACCGATCCTCGACTTCGGCGATGTCATCTACAAAATAGCTTCCAATACCCTACTCAGCAAACTGGATGCAGTTTATCACAGTGCCATCCGTTTTGTTACTAAAGCACCTTATACCACCCACCACTGCGAACTGTATGCTCTAGTCGGCTGGCCCTCGCTACATATTCGTCACCAGACCCACTGGCTCCAGGTCATCTACAAGTCCATGCTAGGTAAAGCTCCGCCTTATCTCAGTTCACTGGTCACGATGGCAACACCCACCCGTAGCACGCGCTCCAGCAGGTGTATCTAACTGATCATCCCTAAAGCCAACACCTCATTTGGCCGCCTTTCCTTCCAGTTCTCTGCTGCCTGTGACTGGAACGAATTGCAAAAATTGCTGAAGTTGGAGACTTTTATCTCCCTCATCAACTTTAAACCTCTGCTATCTGAGCAGCTAACCGATCGCTGCAGCTGTACATAGTCCATTGGTAAATAGCCCACCCAATGTACCTACCTCATCCCCATACTGTTTTTATTTATTAACTTTTCTGCTCTTTTGGACAACAGTGTCTCTACCTGCACATGACCATCTGATCATTTATCATTCCAGTGTTAATCTGCTAAATTGTAATTATTCGCCTACCACCTCTTGCCTTTTGCAAACAATGTATAGACTCTTTTTTTTCTGCTGTGTTATTGACTTGTTAATTGTTTACTCCATGTGTAACTCTGTGTTGTCTGTTCACACTGCTATGCTTTATCTTGGCCAGGTCGCAGTAGTAAATGAGAACTTGTTCTCAACTAGCCTACCTGGTTAAATAAAGGTGATTTTTTTTATATTTAAAAATCAATCAATTGAATTTACCACAGGTGGACTCCAATAAACCTGTTTTCGCTTTGTCATTATGGGGTATTGTGTGTAGATTGATGAAGGGGAAACATAAATTAATCCATTTTAGAATAAGGCTGTAACGAAATGTGGAAAAGGTGAAAAAGTGAAGGGGTCTGAATATTTTCAGAATGCACTGTATAAGCACACACATTGCTTCATGTAATAAAGCCTCTCTTGAAAAAGCCAAACCTTGACCCAGAAAATATAAAAAACTATCGGCCTATATCGAATCTTCCATTCCTATCAAATTTTTTAGAAAAGGCTGTTGCGCAGCAACTCACTGCCTTCCTGAAGACAAACATTGTATACGAAATGCTTCAGTCTGGTTTTAGACCCCATCATAGCACTGAGACTGCACTTGTGAAGATGGTAAATAATCTTTCAATGGCATCAGACCGAGGCTCTGCATCTGTCCTTGTGCTCCTAGACCTCAGTGCTGTTTTTGATACCATCGATCACCACATTCTTTTGGAGAGATTGGAAACCCAAATTGGTCTACACGGACACGTTCTGGCCTGATTTAGATCTTATCTGTCGGAAAGATATCAGTTTGTCTCTGTGAACGGTTTGTCCTCTGACAAATCAACTGTACATTTCGGTGTTCCTCAAGGCTCCGTTTTAGGACCACTATTGTTTTCACTATATATTTTACCTCTTGGGGATGTCATTCGAAAACATAATGTTAACTTTCACTGCTATGCGGATGACACACAGCTGTACATTTCAATGAAACATGGTGAAGCCCCAAAATTGCCCTCGCTAGAAGCCTGTGTTTCAGACATAAGGAAGTGGATGGCTGCAAACTTTCTACTTTTAAACTCGGACAAAACAGAGATGCTTGTTCTAGGTCCCAAGAAACAAAGAAATCTTCTGTTGAATCTGACAATTAATCTTAATGTTTCTACAGTCGTCTCAAATAAAGCTCTGGACCCTGATCTCTCTTTTGACGAACATATCAAGACTGTTTCAAGGACAGCTTTTTTCCATCTACGTAACATTGCAAAAATATGAAACTTTCTGTCCAAAAATGATGCAGAAAAATGTATCCATGCTTTTGCTACTTCTACGTTAGACTACTGCAATGCTCTACTTTCCGGCTACCCGGATAAAGCACTAAATAAACTTCAGTTAGTGCTAAATACGGCTGCTAGAATCCTGACTAGAACCCCAAAATTTGATCATATTACTCCAGTGCTAGCCTCCCTACACTGGCTGATTTCAAGGTTTTACTGCTAACCTAGAAAGCATTACATGGGCTTGCTCCTACCTATCTCTCTGATTTGGTGCAGCCATACATACCTACACGTACGCTACGGTCACAAGACGCGGGCCTCCTAATTGTCCCTAGAATTTCCAAGCAAACAGCTGGAGGCAGGGCTTTCTGCTATAGAGCTCCATGTTTATGGAATGGTCTGCCTACCCATGGGAGAGACGCAACTCGGGCCCCAACCTTTAAGTCTTTACTGAAGACTCATCTCTTCAGTGGGTCATATGATTGAGTGTAGTCTGGCCCAGGAGTGTGAAGGTGAACGGAAAGGCTCTGGAGCAACGAACCGCCCTTGCTGTCTCTGCCTGGCCGGTTCCCCTCTTTCCACTGGGATTCTCTGCCTCTAACCGTATTACAGGGGCTGAGTCACTGGCTTACTGGTGCTCTTTCATGCCGCCCCTAGGAGGGGTGCGTCACTTGAGTGGGTTGAGTCACTGATGTGATCTTCCTGTCTGGGTTGGCGCCCCCCTTTGGGTTGTGCCGTGTCGGAGATCTTTGTGAGCTATACTCGGCCTTGCCTCTAGTGGTGTGGGGGCTGTGCTTTGGCAAAGTGGGTGGGGTTATATCCTTCCTGTTTGGCCCTGTCTGGAGGTGTCATCGGATGGGGCCACAGTGTCTCCTGACCCCACCTGTCTCAGTCTCCAGTATTTATGCTGCAGTAGTTTGTGTCTGGGGCTAGGGTGAGTTTGTTATATCTGGAGTACTTCTCCTGTCCTACCCAGTGTCCTGTGTGAATTTAAGTATGCTCTCTCTTATTATCTCTTTCTCTCTTTCTTTCTTTCTCTCTCTCGGAGGACCTGAGCCCTAGGACCATGCCTCAGGACTAACTGAAATGATGATTCCTTGCAGTCCCCAGTCCACCTGGCCGTACTGCTGCTCCAGTTTCAACTGCCTGTGATTATTATTATTTGACCATGCTGGTCATTTATGAACATTTGAACATCTTGGCCATGTTCTGTTATAATCTCCACCCGGCACAGCCAGAAGAGGACTGGCCACCCCACATAGCCTGGTTCCTCTCTAGGTTTCTTCCTAGGTTTGGGCCTTTCTATGGAGTTTTTCCTAGCTACCTTGCTTCTACACCTGCATTGCTTGCTGTTTGGGGTTTTAGGCTGGGTTTCTGTACAGCACTTTGAGATATCAGCTGATGCACGAAGGGCTATATAAATACATTTGATTTGATTTGATTTGATGAGAACCAGTTGAAATAATTTTGCATGATATTATCAGATAAACTAAATAAAATTTTAAAAACATAATTCAGCATTGTCAATTGATCTAATGTAATTTCTTATCAATATTTTGGTCAAGTACCAGGATAAACTAAATTAAATGTGCAGTCTTCCAACCTAATTCCATATGTACCGTGATTTAAGAGGGAACACAATATGATGTAAATTTGATTTGTCTGACCATCCAGCCAACTGGGCTGCTTATCCATGACCTCTGAACTCTTTAGTTTTCCAGTTGGCTGGTGGAGGACAGCACCATCACTTGACCCCTCGGCCTGTATGGTAATGCCATGTAGGGGGAGGGGCAGTTATTTGAGAGGAGAGAGGCCACACAACACGAGCTCAAGACCAGTGTCCTCTAACTATGTACCAGCCTGCCTTAGCTATGTTTGTGCATCTTTGTATACAAACTACTGCCCTCTATTCCTTCATTGAACTCTAAGTCCATCCATCCGCCTATCTTGTTATCAATATTATTAACATGCCTGCCAACAGTGTCTAACTGTATGCATACAGGCAGGCAGAACATATTCAAAGCCTTTGCAGCCATCTGTACATCTGTGTGAAGTGCTTAGAATTAAATTCGCAGGCTTCCTATATGCTGTGCACATAGATGTTATCAATCTACCATAACAGATACAGTAGCACAGATTTCCAGGCTGCGCTCCAAAAGCCTGTGAAAGCATGGGAGTGCTGTGATCAGAGTGGGGCTCAATTAGCTACTGTTGTGGGTGTTGGGAATGGGGCCGGGGGGCGAGTGGGGCCAAATCCTCTCCTCCAGGCCCAGCTGGGGGATTAGGAGGGTTTCCTGTCCCTTGGCTGACCCTTCAAACCCTGCCCAGATGTCCTGAACCACCCCTGAACCCACTCTTAACTCTCTCAAGACAAAGCATTCAGGTGACACCTCTTATCTCAATGGCTCCCTCTTTTCTCTCTCTCTTGCTCAGCCTCTTAACGGCTTTCCCTGCCCTCGAGTCTCGAGAGAGGGTGTTCGGAGTGTCGACTATCCCTCGACTGGACTCGCGGTCTGGGGTTCTGAAAGACTTAAGGATGGAAATGAGTCTCTTGGTCTCAATCCTCCGCTGCATGCCTGCTGCAAGGTGTTTAAGAATAGCTGACCAAGGTCATGAGCCACTGACAAAGACAACCTCTATTTGTATGAAGTTAAATGAAGAAAGGAAAAGTTGGTCTGTATATATACCGGTCTGTGACTCTGTTCAAGAATGTGTCTGTGACCGCGCTAACCTCGTGCGGTGCAGGTCTTCAGAAGTTGATGGTGGTCCTTGAGGGGTCTCGAGGGTGACCCTGCTCCAAAGGACAGACACTTGGCAGGGTAATGACCACCCAAAGGGAACCCTATTGTTGTCTAAGAGGGCATGGAGCGATGACCGGATTAGGACTCCGGATCAGATGCTGGGATTAGCATCCAAAATGGCTCTTATTATTTCTTACACATATTACCAGAAAGGTCCATAGTATTTTTATGAAATGTCCCAAGTATTTCCTTATAGACCTGAGATACCAAACTGTTTACACTGTTTAACTAAGATGGAGTCTCTTACAGATGGGAATATAATAGCCCCATATCTTCATCAAGGTTTGACAGTTTCAGTGTTGGATCAGTGCTACACATGCATGTATTCTTGTTTCCGTCACAATACAGTACACATCTTGCCCTGCCCTCACATTTAGCCAAACATATGTATATATTATAATACATCTTCCTCCATCTCTATACAATGTTCTCTGTTCTTTTTTCATTTGCTTTTCTTAATCCTCCTCTATTTACCCTCGCCACCACCCTGCCTCTCCATCCCTTTATTTCTGCCCTCTTCCTCATTCCCTCCTCTCCCTTCTCCTCCTCCTCTCCCTCTGTCATTGCAGGGCAGTCAGAGTTTTAGGGACCCAGTGAGCTGTGAAATCGTGCAAATTGCTGTTGCTTTACGTCTGGCCCAGCGACAGAGGGAGAGAAAGAGAAAAGGAGTGAGAGAAGATGAGGGAGAGAGAGATTTTCTGCTCCAACACTTCTGAATCTTTTCTGCCCCCCTTATTCAAACACACGGACACACAAGCACACGCACAGCTGCAAGACTGCATATCTCCCCTCTACCACCTCCATCTACTCTCAACATACAAGTCCTCCACCCCCCACGATAAGACACCTCCACCACTTTGCTTTAGTATCCGGGTCACAGAACAACTTGGTGAAGCAGCCTCAAGAGCGTTAAAACCCCTAGACCTGGGAGAGTCATTTCAGCCACTTCTAATGAAAAGAACGCTTCTCCTAACACCCAGGTCACAAAAAGGCTAAAAAAGAACATGCTGTGACTGTGTTTGCACTTGTGATGACTCCATGTTTCTTTTCTATTTCAGTCAGACAGTAAGACCTAAGCAGGATATGTATACAGCATACCTGACTTTACCTCATATTGGTCCATCCTTCTAATGATCAAGAAATGTCCAAAGCTATCATTTGTCATGTTGTATTTTTGGTTGTCTATTGTTAGACTTGTAATTCCACCCCAATCTATCCCATACTTTCTGCTCACAACAATTGATTTAGATTTCCATGCATATCAATAAACTGAAATGCTATGAGCCAGCAAACCACATTATATGCATATATCCACATCAATTTGTAAAGATATTCCCATAAAACTTTCTGGCTTTATTTTGATGATATAATGCACCTGTGCATATATGATGGACCGTCCGTCAAAGGCTGGTACCTACAGCATTGGAGCAATGGGCAACTTTCTTCCCTTATGTCCATATTATTTGCTGTATACTACCATCATGTGGAGAAAAGCTGCTACTCCAAGTTGGCCCTTTTATTTCTATATTTGCCATGTCTATGCACACTAACAGGGCACCACACTCACACACACTGTCACTCCAACACACACGCACACAAACACTCACACATACATTTATACTGACTCTACACACCCGCATGCCAACTCACATGCAAGCTGCTGCTACTCTGTCTATCTTATATCCCGTTGCCTAGTCCCCTTACCCTTATACCTGTCTACCTCCATCACTGCAGTATCCCTGCACATGTATAGTATTGGATCTGACTTTTTAAATATGTCCTGTATATAGTATGCTTACTTACTTGCTTTACGGTGTATTTCATATTTCTTATTAGTATTTCTCGTGTGTTCCTTTCTAGTGATACATTGTTATTGATTATTGCATTGTTGGGTTTTGAGTTTGCAAAAAAGGTATTTCACTGTACTTGCGCATGTGACATTAAAACGTGAAACTTGAAACAAAATCAGTATTGAGTTAGCTACCACTAGACGACGCTGTGACTTCGCCACCACCTTTAAAATACATGCGGAAGTGAATGTTGTTTGGAGATAATCAACATGAACTGGGTCTGTTGTCTTATTTTATCTGCTATTAACGTGTTCTTTTGAAATACCGCCGGTTCGTTCTCTTACCAATTTGTTATTATCTCATCACCTGCGTTAGAAGCGGTCCAATAGCACTGCTGGGTGCACATACAGTCTTTAGTGGCCGGCTTTCATGTTGAAAAAAAAAATGAATTATTTCCATAGTAGAGCAACGTTCTCCTTTTTGCAAAATGAAGACGACGCTCGTGCAGTCGAACATGCAGTTAGAACAGCGATACATACTGTTGTGAGTGTTATTTCTAGTATCAACAGTGCCAAAATACAAGAATATCAAAGTAAGTTGGCCGAGAAGGACAAAGAAAACGAAACGCTGAAACGCAAAGTTAAAACAGCAGAACGAGAGATCACAGCATTGCGAGGCTCCTTTGAATTTTCTGGAAATGAATGTCATCAAGTCAGGTCAAGCACTTATACACTTTCACCAGAAATGCAAAGAGGGAAACCAATTTGCCATGAAAACGAGGTGTCAAGCAGAGCTGATTGGAGAATAGATTTCCCCAGTGAGTATTGTCCCGATTGATTTTATCCCAATATTTAACTCTTTGACATACACTTACCAACCCCTGTTTTTGTCCAAATATCTTTGTTTTGATCACAGGTCTTGATGGAAGTACTCCTCCACAGGTTTTTTCCCCGTGCAAAGTCACAACTGTTCCCACTGGGGCATCAACTATTTATATGTCCCATCACCAGAACCCTTCCTCCCATTCTGCAGAAGAGTCTGGGCTTTTAGCAGAGCGAACCAGAGGCCAGTCCCCATCACCCAGTCCAGTCACCAGACCAGTGATAAAAGAGGAGCCCTCTGACATTGAGACATTCTACATTAAATGGGAGATGAGTGAGGAGGGCATTGGGGAGCAACGGGAAGGCCTAGGCCCGACACACGTCCTGGGAAAAGAGTACGAAGCCCAGCAGAGGGGTGGAACGCCAACCATGCAAAGAGATGGAACTCACCCTGTTGCTGGTAGCCAGGCTGGACATGAGTATGGGGAGAGACCAGCCAGGCATCTGAAAAGTATGCATGTGAAATTATATACATATATGTTTTTAATTCAGGTTTAACAGGATCATGCCAACGACAAAATGGTTCTATTGTCTCAGATAGGCTGTCAAGCGCAGAGACACAGCGGAGGTTCAGAGAGCGAGTCCGTGCTGACCCTGAGAAGTTCCGGGCCTACAAGGAGAAGGAACGACGCAGGTAAATAGATTACAGTACCTTTCACTACCACAGTCTGGATGTCCACCTTCAATACAGTCTTGAGGAGAATATTGACATTAACGTGAATACAATTAATCTTAATTCCATTGTCCTGCATGGAGACGTTAATTTCATAGACATTTGAAAACAGAGCATGCAACATGTTTAACGTTGTGATAATGTGTATTTGTTATAATATCTGTGTTCATACTCACTCCTTTTTTCCCCAGGAATCAGCAGAGGAAGGTGTCAATATCAGATTTACCTGAAGAGACCCGCAGATTGAAGAGAGAGGCCTGGAGAGAAGCATCCAGACGATGTCGTGCCCGCAAAATGTCCTCCCTCCAGACGAACCTCACACAGCCCTGCCACCTCCCCCAGAACACAGAGACACCTGGGTGGACTAGGGGGCACTGCAGGGGCAGGCAGTAGGGTAGAATTCGGTAGGGGGGGGATTAGGCCTGTACAGATGAGTTTAGGCTACTGAACAAAGATGGGGATTTGGGGATCATAATTGTTGATATCTCCTTTGTTGAGGGAATGATTTCGGTATCATATTCTAACAATCCAGTTATTCAATAAATTGGTTGGGGCTTGTTAATGTTGTATGTTATTTTTTTTTTAGAAATGTCAATAAATTAGTTAATTGTACAACTATTGCTATTTGATTATTCACTGATTTGCCACTAGATGGTGCTGTGATTGAGCTACCACACACATTTGACACGTGACGCGAGCGTTCAACGCGGCGGAAGTGAACTGCCAGGTAAACATTTAGCTCTAATACAGTTGCTCTCTAAAACATGTCAAATTCTTTTTTTTCGAATATTTTATGAAAGTGCCTTTGAAATACCACACTTTAGTTCGCTTTCTGACAATATTGTCACTGACGTGTTACAAACTGACCCACACATCGGTAAAGTTGTTGGCTGCTGTTTAGCCAGCTGAGCTAGCTAGTAACGTTACAGTGCCACAGACAAAAGGGTTAGCTAGCTAGTTATCAGTATCTTTGGTATTGCTGCTTCACTCTCAGTGACTTGGCCAACTTAGCAAACTTGGTAGCGTTAGGCTGTGTGGGTGATTTTTTTTTATCTCCCTAGTAGAGCAATGAATTCCTGTTTACAAAACGAAGAAAACGCTCGTGCAGTGGAAAATGCTATCAGAACAGCGGTAAATACTGTCATGGATGTTATTTACAATATGAACAGTACCAAAATACTGGAATGTGAAAGGAAGGTGGCCGAGAGGGACAAAGAAAATGAAACGCTTAAATGTAAGCTTAAAAAAGCTGAAGAGGAATTAACAGCATTTCGAGTAGGCCTATCTTTTGAATTTTCTGCACTTTCATCAGGAAGAGATTTTGGGAAACCGATGTGCAATGAGAACGAGGTGGGAAGCGAAACTAATTGGAGAATGGATTTCCCCAGTGAGTAGCTCTGTCCTTATTGCTTGGTTATCAGCAGTTCAAAATACTGTACATTCCCACTCAGGTCACCGGTGCATAAATGTCAGTGTGTACATCATTATAGACACTATGATATGATGATTGCATTCATAGTTGATATTCCCCATATGCTAAAGTTATGACATTGCCAATACTGGGACAAATCTGGTACATGACAGAACATGTTTTCTCATGAGGTCATGTAGCTAACTACCCTACTTGCCTCAGTACATGTTCTGCAGATTATCATTGTGTACTAGTTACTGCCCCATTTAGCATTGGAACGCCTATGATGAGACATCTTCTTGTTCATGGTAACTGATCTGCTGGTAAAGGCTACTTGAACATGTCTATGCTCAAACCTGGCCAGTTTGAGACCAACCCCAGCTTTAGATATTATGTATTTGTTTCAATCCCAGGTCTCAATGCAGGGACTCCTGGGCTTTCAGCAGAGAGAACCAGAGGCCAGTCCCCATCAGCCACTCCAGTCACCAGCCCAGTGATAAAAGAGGAGCCTGCTGACACTGGGTCCTTCTACATCAAATGGGAGATGAGTGAGGAGAGCATTGCGGAACAACAGGAGGGCTTAGGCCCGATGCACGTCTTGGGGAAAGAGTCTGATGGAATGTTTTCTGTTGCTGGTAGCCAGAGTCCAGGCGATAGACGTTCAGAACTGTCTGAGGAGACATCGATAGAGCGTGTGAAAAGTATGCTTGTGTGTCTTGTCTCTGTCCTTTTCTGTTTGTTGTTGTTTTTTTTATAGTGTAGTAGTGAGGGTTATTGTAAAGTTGTAAGGGGTCTTATGGATTTAAAAACAACTGTCTGCTATGCAGTTCATGGTAAACTCCAAGTTAAATTCAGGTTTAAGAGGATCATGCCAATAACAATACGGTTCTATTGTCTCTTGACATCAGGGAGGCTGTCAAGCGCAGAGACACAGCGGCAGTACAGAGAGAGAATCCGTGCTGACCCTGAGAAGTTGCGGGCTTACAAGGAAAGGGCAAAATGCAGGTATGACCTTTCATCCACACAGTCTGGCTGTCCACAATTACACTTAAATTGTGATTCAACTTAGTTAAGTTGTCTTGGAAAACATGGAGCATGTAATATTTCTGACATGTTTAGCATATTTTAGTGTTTTGACAGGCCTGGATTCTGGGTTGTCAATTATTTTTATCAGTGCTGTGAAAGACTGTCACAAATCCACAGTAAAATACCTTCAGTGTGTTTTGCAGTGTAACACAGTAGATTACATTACAATTAGTGATGCACCGATATGACATTTTTGACCGATATCCAATATTTTCCTTGCCAAAAAAGCCCCGATACCAATATTGAAATTTTTTGCGGCCTTTTAAGCATTCTAGTAGTGGACACAGCGGTCTAAGGCACTGCATCTCAGTGCAAGAGGCGTCACTACAGTCTTTGGTTCGAATCCAGCCTGTATTACATCCGGCCGTGATTGGGAGTCCATAGGGCGGCGCACAATTGGCCCAGCGTCGTTCGGGGTAGGCCGTCATTGTAAATAAGAAACGGTTCTTAACTGATTTTGTTGGAATTTACGCATGTCCCATTACCAGTAAAACATCAAAACCTATTTCTTTCACTTACTTGCTATGCCGTTTCGTTGTTTATTTGTTCAGTCGTGTCATTCTCAACCAGGATTTCTCATACTATGAAACACCATTTGGGTCTTTGTGTGTTAAATAACACTATTTGAAGTGTCAAATAAACTTGTTGACCAATCAGGACCTGAACATGACTGCACGTCACATAATAATTTAACGCGTTCAAACATTTTTTACATAGTGTAATCAATGTATAATAACTATCACTCGTATTCCATACGTCACAACGATTCATTGATACGTATGCTATGATGCTGGTAAAGTTGTCTCGCGCACCTACAGTGCTGTTCATAAAAGCTAGCTAGCTCATGGCTGCAAACTAAGGATTAGCCACAATAGTCTACTTTGCGGTTACCCTTCAAAATAAAAGTATAATTAACAGTGATGCAAATTAATACAAATAGTATAATTATAATTGAATAGATCATGCTAAACGAGGCTGGAATGTTATATAAAATCAACAGAAGACAATAATTTGTTAATTTGACAAATCTGTTGAAATCACACTAGATGTATTAAACTTTAGAATTGCATTGGGGGCATACTTATTTCACTGTACAGCCTTACCTATAGATTGTGGATCAATGACATGGGGTATCAGTCTACTCAGTGACACCCAGAGAACATTAGCGTCATAGCTCTTATTGCGGTACTCTGAAACAACTGTGAATTTAACCACATTTATTGTCAGTCTATATGAACACTATTCATTAGGAAAAACAATACTGCATGGATGTTTGAGTGTGATAACTCTGAGGAGGTTGTTGTAGAAAACTATATTGGGTATTGATTGAGTAGACTGATACCCCATTTCATTGATCCCCAATCCTTAGGTAAGGCTGTACAGTGCAATATGAATGTCAATACACACAATAGTTGACTGGGGAGGTGTTTTCACACAGTCACAGTCCAAGGATAAGAGCTACAATGCTAATATTTGCGTAACATTTTCACATTTCTGTTCTGTGGGTGTCACCGAGTAGACTGATACCCCATCTCATTGATTCACATTCCAACCTTGTTTGACATTATTTAGTCTAAATATGGCATGATTCCACCTTCTGCATCACTTTCAAAGATGTACTTTTATTTTGAAGGCAAACAACAAATTCCACTATTGTGCTTAATCGTTATTGTGGCTAGCTTCACTACACATAACCCGGGTCCACAGTCCGGTCGAACGTCACTAGCCAGATGAAGCTAGCTGGCTGCTTATAACGTTAGCTTTGGGCAACAGGGTTAAGTAGCTGGCTAGCTATTTATTTTCATGAACTGAAGTTCAATTTCAATAGGCGAACAAGAAGTGGCTACCTAGCTAATACTTACTCACAAGTATTCTTAAATCATTTCTAAGAATAATGAAAATGACTGCAATTTGTACTGGTCATTGTTTTCAGGCTGGTTGTATTGGTGCTAGCTTGGTACCGAGCTAAAGGTACCTAGCTACCCCAGAAGTTATGGTTGAACAAATAATGCTTTATTACCAACGCGCTATTGTAAACACATCGTTCGTGGCTGGTGTTTGCTTGTTTGCAGACTTTTTCTGTACAGCTTTGACAGTGCTACTGATAGTAGTGGTGGCGCTTGGCTTGCATGTGCAAATTCAGAACACACAACATTCTACAATATAACTGTTATTTGACGTGTCAAATTAAAAGCTTATTTAACACGTCAAATAGTGTTATTTTTATATATTTTTTGACATGCAAAGACCCAAACGACGTTCCATAGTATGTCATGAAGATAATACCAGTGACACTATTACTGTGTAACTCTGGTAGAGCAACGTGTGTACTGGTGCTCGACCAGTCGGCGAAAGCCAACATCACCCACGAGAGAGAACGGTTGATTGTCAGGGGCGTTGAATTCAATTATCTTGGCGTCAATAGATTTTGCCTTTGAGTTGTCTCGCAGAAATGTTCTTACTCTGTGAAAGGACTTCTCGACTTGTTGACTGCCCGATACACACAGCAGACATTGTGGGCTAGGTTAGGAATGCTGTGTTGCATGCGTAGTGCAGAATTTTACGTGGTGTCATTACGTTATATAGTTATCCACGTCAGCTTTGACATCGGTTTTGCACATCAGCATTAAACTAGACATCGGCCGATACCATGTTGGCATTTTTAGCTAATATCGTCCGATTCCGATATGTTCACCGATATATCGTGCATCCCTAATTACAGTATAGGACATTATTTCAAGGCGGGAAAACAATACTGTAATCTTCCATAATATAAAGCTTGCTGTTATATTACTGTAACATTACTGTACTTCACATAAAAACATATTTACTGTTAAGAGCGTTGGGCCAGTAAACGAAAGGTCACTGGTTCAAATCCTCGAGCTGACTAGGTGAAAAATGTGTCTGTATCCTTGCACAAGGGACTTAACCCTAATTGATCCTTTAAGTCGCTCTGGATAAGAGCGTCTGATAAATTACAATTGTGTTAAAATCAACCGTGCTTCACTGTCGGGAGACACTCAGATATTTTTATTCAAATATTTTAATAGATATTTAAAAAAGCATTGATTGTCACGAAATATCTGCATACAATATAAGTGGAAAAGGTGTATGGTCTAAATGGACACTATGTTGAGCCAATTCAGCTCAGATGTCTTGGTTCCGATGCAACAGGCAGGATACGCTTCTGTCAGTAGATCCCTATCAAAGAGACTGACACCTATTCTTGGACTGTCAACGGTGAAAGACCAGTACAAAATGATCCACTTTGTTGCTAATGAGGACATGACGAATGGTCAAATTTGAAAGAAAATTGACTTTTTACAAGAGCCTCCCATCATCATTGTCAATTATTCTCTACCAGGATTCATTGGAGGTACCAAATCCTCTTGGCTCAGGCAAAAATAAACATATAATAACATATTGGCTTTGTATAGCACTGTGAACACTTGCCACACAAGCAACCATCAATTTATCCCATGCAATTGGTATTGCTTTTTAGGGAGGATGATGATTATGATGAGGATTGGATCAGCAACTTTCATGTCCCTTGGCAGCAGACGCCTGAAAGCCTCAGGCGAGCCATTGCAGAGGGACGAAGAGTCGAGGCGGCAGATAGGCGGCTGATGGTGAGGATCACCGTTGATGCAATGCGTGTACACTGCCTCAACCCCAACAAGAAAGTATGTTCAGAAATTGCCAAAGCTATAGTTTCAGAATATCCAGAGAGCTTTGCAGACCTGTCAAAAGAAGGGGAACTGCTTAGCAGAAGGTACTCCTCCTTGCTCACCCAAATAAAGACCAGAGTGGAGCATGTGAACCGGAACACTGAAAATAGAATACGCAGACCCAAGACGAGCAAAAAAGGGGAAACCGGCAACAGACAAGTCAAAACAGCAAGAACAAAAGTGGACAGTTATGGGTGCATAAACTGGCACCCACAGGACCTTCCAGAAGGAGAAACTCCTGACTCCCTGGAAAATAAGAGACAGATTATGGCCACCATTTTCAACAGTGCAAGCCCCAGAGGTGTGGACAGGGGAGACGTGGATGAATTCATGAGGCTTACGTACATTAACCAACGCCACATGATAAATGCATGGCCAGCCCCAAGCATTGGTGACGTCAAGGAACAATGGCCTTTTCTTTTTACCAAGAGATGGCTCTGCGCCCACTTCCACATGCTCACTGGAGTTGAGATCGACCGCTGTCTCAGTGATGCTCTCCAGAGCAAAGGAAAGACCATTGTCAATTTCTTCCGAAGTCAGAAACCCAACTGGAGGAGAGGCATCCAAAGTCTCCTCAATGACATTGAAGGTGACGTCAGTGGAAACCTCACAGCCTGTGCTGCCATTCTTCTGGTGCTGACCCACTTCAGAGAGAAAGAGGACTCTCTCTTCCTTTTGGCTGATGTAAGTTAGTGTGTGTGATTTTATTCAAATAAAAAACGTAATCTGATTGTTTTATACTGGGACTATATACATTATACTGTGCTTTTACACACATGATTGATCATATCAGGATTCAACAACCTTCTTCTTTTTGTGTTTAATGTAGGTGAATGACACCCAGATGGATGTAGAGGCTCAGTTGCATTTGCCGGCCACTCCGAGACTTATCATGCTTGGTAATGACAGCATTTTGTGTATGGACTGGAGATGATCATATTCATAAATCAGATTATGTCGACGGTGGGGCTAGATAAACCACCAGAAATACATACTGGTACTTAACTTCATAATGTTAATACTGCACAGAAGAATAGAACAATAAGATGAATTATAGTATAATACTGTAATCTTTAATTGTGGTGGAACAGAAATATATTGTGTAGGCCTATATTAAAAATATATATTGTTTAACACATTCATTATTACTGTGTACTTCAGGGAGTTCCCTGCTGGCTTCATCTAAGTGGATGGTGTCGATCGAGGGGAGAGTGGTCTGTGTTTTGGATAATCAGTCCAACTTTGCTGCTGCCCTCTCTGTGCTCTTCGGATGTTTCTACGTGTTCAATACAGAGTACCAGGAGACAGCCTCAGCAACACTGGAGCTTATTCAGAGGCAAGTATTGAACATTTATTGATCCAGCACTTACATTTGTCTTGCATGCCTTCCAGTTACATTTCATCTTTGCGCATCTCAGTGTTGAGACTTGCCTAGTGTTGCAAAGGGAGGGTATATTACTGGAGGCTTTTGTTTACCAATAAACTGCCAGCTTTTTGGTATCTTCAAGGATTTTATTTAATCGATTACAATACATATAGTGGCCCTTTTGGGTACCTCAGATTATCACAGGTGTCTGTAATTATCTCTGGCCCTCTGTGTGGCCTTATCACATTTAAATAATATAAATAATTAAAGAAGAATATTTTAAAACAGAAAAACAAAGCTGTAAAACATCCTAAATATAAACCATTAACTTAGTGAATACCATTGGTGTTTCATATGAGGGTTTCAGCATGAAGTAGCCTTTATATATTTTTACACACTTATTTATTTTACTATGTCAGTATTTTTTTTTAAATTTGTAATTTTTTTAACCTTTATTTAACTAGGCAAGTCAGTTATGAACAAATTCTTATTTTCAATAACGGCCTTAGAACAGTGGGTTTAAATGCCTTGTTCAGGGGCAGAACGACAGATTTTTACCTTGTCAGCTCAGGGATGAGATTTTACAACCTTTCGATTACTAGTCCAACGCTCTAACCACTAGGCTACCTGCCGCCCCCCGTATGTATTTGTTGTCAATGTTTTGGCGTCAAACTGGTGACAGTTGTAAAAAAGTACATCGTTGATGCTTTTTTCATTAATTAGGCTCTTTTCTCT
Organism: Oncorhynchus keta; assembly: GCF_023373465.1. Classification (NCBI taxonomy): domain Eukaryota; kingdom Metazoa; phylum Chordata; class Actinopteri; order Salmoniformes; family Salmonidae; genus Oncorhynchus; species Oncorhynchus keta. The sequence continues at coordinate 62,090,284 of NC_068454.1, forward strand.
TGAACCATATCTACTAGAAACTCATGTACAATATGGACACAGATATAAAAAAAAAAGAATACTATATATTTTTATTCAAGTATAAATTACCAAAGTTACAATAGATTGCCATACATTTTCTCTTAATTACTGAAATTACTGAAGATTCCGTTAGATTTCTAAATTACCCATAGCTTTGCAACCCGAATTGAAAGAGTTGTGAAAGCAATGCCTGATTGCCTGGATTGACTAACGCTTCCATGTTGACTGTTTAGGTTTCTAGTAGGGATCAACCCAAATGAAGGAACCAAATGCTCTTCATACCTTGATTCAGAAGCCGGGGTGAGCCGCAGGACTGGAAGAGTTGTGCAAAGGAAAACCGATGTAGTTGCCACCTTCCTCAAAGACCTGACTGAATTTGAATGGTGAACCAGTTTCATAGGAGATGCAAACACACAAACAAGGATGCACATACATGATGCATAGCTTCAAATGTTATAATGTTGCTCTTGTTTAATATCAACCAATCAACACTACAGATTGCAATTGAGATCTATCATGATATGCATCTTGGAATAATTGTTATATGTTTCTGTTGTCTGGCCCTGTCTGTGAAGGGGAAACGTGATTTTATAACTTTTATGTTATAATGATGTTCTAAATGATTACCGGAAGTGTTTTTTTGTTGTTGACAGATTTCTTTAAGACGTTTTGTTGACTTACTGTAAACAAAATCAGTGTGATTAAATTCAGTTTTGTTCAGAACGAGTTCCCATTTCACTACAGTATTAAAGGGGCAGTGAAGTTAAACTTGATTTTCCTGCTTTTTGTTATATTTCCACACAATGAGGTTGAAATAAAACTCAGAAATTGTAAAAAGGATGCCTGTTTTGTGTAAGAGCTGTTTGAAAATTGCCTGGAATTTAAGCCTGTTCAGGTAGGATGGAACATCATGTGGGCCAAATTATGATCTGATTATAATAGCCCAATAATTGTTCATCTGGGTAAGGGAGTGGGTTCTAGACCATCCTATCAGCCAAGCGGGTCTGTGTGGGTCTGTGTATGTCTGTGTATGTAAATACTGTATCTTCAAATGTGTTTCCTAACGCCCACACAAACAGACTGAGCATTTTATGGGCCAAAGGAGGCTCAGGGACATAAATGGTTAAACATACAGTATATGTTGGTGTAATTTTCATTAAATAAACACAGTAATTTATTAGACATACAGTGGTGATTTAAAAATAGAATTACAAAGACTGCATGGGGGCTTAAGCTGTTCTCTTTTTCAATATTATTTATTTGTGATAAAACATCCTGTTTTGGATTAAACTGCATTTTGCCATTGCCGATCTAGCTTGAGGATTGGAATTTGTCTACTGACAGTGCAGTGTATTTCTCTGACTGGTAGCTAATCAATTTCACACCTTAAAGTACAGTAAAATGTTAAACAAGTTTAAATACAATAAATCAAATCTCCATTAATCCCCCATTCCTTCAACCTGTACTTGATGTGTGTGCTCTGCTGCTGAGTAGGTTATTTCAAAATTTTCCCCCTTGAATGGGATTAATAGGGAGTGGGGAGGCTATGCTTAAGGATATCATATTATCAAAACCCACCCAATCTAGCTGATTGTAATAAGCCACACTCAGGGTCCCTGTTCAAGAGGTAATATTGACTGCAACTTCTGTTTATTGTCAAATCAAATGTGCTAACCATGTGCTCTCCTTGACGCCTTTCTGTTTGTTTCTTTGTTCATTCTTTATCAAATTTAACCAAGTCATGGCTCAACGAAGGTGTGTGACAACTGCAAAAGATTGTTAAATTATGCTTCTAAAATATGTGAGACCTGCAAAACCGTGCATCCTTTCGAGAAAAAACGCAAATGACAAAATAAGGCAATGGACAAGACACTGATAGAGTGGACAAGACCGACCATCCTTTAAAACAACGTTGCCAGGTTCCTGGACTCACTTTTCCGAATGGTAACCCACACATTCTTAACTTTATTCCATTTGAATTGAACTCATTCCTATTGTATTTATGATTAGCAGCCACCTGATTGAAATTATAATTCTGTAAACCCCTTTGTCTTCTGCAGCTCCGGAAAGTGCATGCTCTGGGCTTTAGGTCCGTCCTCATAGAGAAGCAGTCCCGTGGAGGCTGCTGGGGAGTAGAAGTCATGATGCCCACCAACCCTCGGCCAGGTCTGGAGGAGGAATGCCTCCAGGAGCTGCTCAAATACTATGAATCTTTACTGAAGTGTAAGTTACTCTCAACAGCATACACAAAATACCCTGAGTGTACAAATCATTAAGGACACCTGCTCTTTACATAGACTGACCAGGTGAATCCAGGTGAAAGCTATGATCCCTTATTGTTGTCACTTGTTAAATCCACTTCAATCAGTGTAGATGAAGGGGAGGAGGCAGGTTAAAGAAGGATTTGTAAACCTTACACAATCCATTTCTCAATTGTCGCATGTGTGCCGTTCAGAGGGTTAATGGGACAGACAAAATAAGTGCCTTTCAACAGGGTATGGTTGTAGGTATCCTTAATGTTTTGTACAGTCAGTATACGTTCAACAGCATACATACAACAGCATATACCAACAACTCCCCTCTGTGTAGCAACACAAAGTGAAGATTGCAGAATGTATGCAACTTTATTTTATTGAAGATATACCTTGCATAAAAAATACCTTGCATTTTTCTTCAAACAGATATCCCTGTCAACCAGCCCCCCACCAACTCCACAGTAGCCACCAGTGGTAGTCTCCTGGAAGGACAAGAGGGAGAAGAGGGTGACGTTAGCACTGGGGAAGGAGTGGACGAAAGGGCTGCAGATGTGGAAGTGGGAGAAGACGATGGAGATAGAACTGAGGGAGATGAAGAGGACATGGAACCTGACTAACAGCCACCTGCCAAGAAGACAAAGTAGATTGAGCTGCACTACACCACAGAGGTGTGCTCTCCAAACTCTGTTTAGCCATAATAGTATTTTTTAAATGTTGAGCAACAGCTGCATGCATGTTCATGTTTTCTATCAAGTTATAGAGGCCTGATAAATAAATGACTTAAAGCAGCAAAACAGCGTCATTCGTTCTTTTAATCTCCATGTGGAAGGTTACCACTCCAAACAAAATAAATACATTTACTGAAATGTTAAACAATGACTGTCCACCAAGGTTTAGGCTTACTTCAATTTGTGTACGGTCTGTATTTATGACGGGTTATCAAATCAAAGTTTATTTGCAGATGTTATCGTAGGTGCAGCGAATTGCTCCAACAGTGCAGTGATAATACCTAGAAAACAATAAGCACATTCTCCAAAAGCAAAGGTAGGGCGGTTCTACTATGACAGCCCTAGTGTGTGTATCTGTGTTGTGGAGCCTGTGTTCATACTCATTCTCTCTTCAGGTATTATCAGAAGAGGTTGTATCTGTGTTGTGGAGCCTGTGTTCATACTCATTCTCTCTTCAGGTATTATCAGAAGAGGGTGCTGATATCAGATCTACCTGAAGAGACCCAGAGACAGCAGAGGGAGGCTTGGAGAGAAGCATCCAGACGCCGTCGTGCCCGCAAAATGTCCTCCCTTCAGATGAACCCCACACAGCTCTGCCACCCCCCCCAGAACACAGACACCTGGGGGAACTAGGGGACGACGCAGGGGCAGGCAGTAGGGTGGCAAGTTTGGATAGCTACTGGACAGTCTTCTTTTGACATTCCATACTGAACACTTACTTAAAATGAGATGTTGAGCATGGCCGGTAACAAACGGTTTCAGGACTGAATAAGATACCTGGTTCATCTCTGAAATCGATGTCATTGAGCCTATCAACAGGAGGCACTGTTTGTGCATGTTCAGGAGTTTCCTGACAGGTTGAACTTACAGGTGTACCTTCTCATCATCCATACTTGCAGCGTTATTCTATCAGGTGTTCAATTTAGCATAAAATATTGTCCAGTTTGTAATAGCAATAAAGCAAAACAAATGTTTTTCCTTTTTCATTTAAACATACTGTCCATCTTTTGCACATTAATAACATTTAACTTACTGAAGTATTTTTCTGAATTTCAAATGCTCCTGATGTGAAACAATTGGATAGGTGTTATAGAATTATGACCAAAATAAACACCTGGATTTTGGAAGAATATGAACTATTTATATCTTTATTACATTATGATTGAACAAATTTGAATGCCCTTATTAAGAGCTGAGGTGGCAGCCTACCTGGATCCTTTGCTATTTGCATACCACCCTAAAACTGGTGTTGAAGATGTTCTGCTCGATCTCCTCCACAGAGCACCTGGAGAAGCCTGGCTGTGTGGTGACAACAATGTTCTTTGACTTCTCCAGTGCTTTCCATACCATACAACCCCAACTTCTGGCCCAAAAGCTAAAGGACATTCATGTCAACCCACACATAATCAAATGGATTGTGATCTGACCAATAGACCACGGTTCATAAGACTGAACCATGCAGTATTGGATCGGATATATACAACCATGGGGGCCCCCGCAAGGGACGGTCCTGTCACCTTTCCTGTTTATCCTTTACACAAATGTCTTTACACACAACACTGAACTGATGACTGCTATAGTAAGCTGTGTCACGAGATGAGACAATACTCACCACAGGGAAACAACAGAGTCCTTTGTGAAATGATGTGAGGCTAACTACCTGAACCTGAATCTACTAAAGACCAAATAGCAGGTGGTAGATTTGGGGGGATTTTATTTTCCAATCAAATTTGTATTAATGGTAAAGACCTTAGTACTGTTGACTTTTACAAGAACGTGGGTGTAATAGTGGACAACAAGCTGAACTGGAAGGAGAATTCACACAGTGTACTAAAAAGTCCAATCCAGACTGTATTTTTTAGGGAAGCTTAGACAGTGTCATTGTGCTGGAATGGCCAAGGAGGACTCAAACCAGCTTGACAAAATCATCAAGAAAGCCAGTGCTACAATCAACTGCAATCTAGAATCAATACAGGATATATTCATAAAAAGGCTACAAGCTAAGACACATGATCATGGACAATGACACACACACACACACACACACACACACACACACACACACACAGCACTGTAATACAGCACTGTAGTGAATTGAACTTTATGGCCTCTAAGGTGCAGGTGCCTTCATACTGTATGTGTCTATCTGATTTTTTTATCATGTGTTTGTTACATGTCTTTTCTTGTCCTTGTCATTTATTGATGATGCTGAGTGCTAAAACAATTTTCCAAGTGGGGATCAATCAAGTACTACTCTACTCTCTACTCGTCACAAAAATAACAAGCACAAATTTCTTAATTATGAATCCTTTACCATGACTAAATGTAGCTTGATACAACATTGTGAAGATGAACTATCTTGACAAACCTTATGAATGGAGTGATTGTAACTGTAGATGGGAAATGTGCATGCAGAGTAACTCAGTGGTTGTACCATTGTAGTCTGACAGGCATTACAGTAACTCCTTTTGGACCACAAGCAGAAATAAGGCAGGTTGTGAGATATGAGATGTTGATTATGATAGGTTGATTAGACAGTATTCTACAGCCTCAAAAGGGAACTATATATCACTTACTGTATGGTCTCTGAATTATAAACACTGTATATGAGAAGAGGTTATAGTAACAATAATACACTTGACACTTTAAAGTCTTGAAAAATGACATTTTATTGACCAAAAAAATTATCTCTGGACAATTTTGCATTGAATATCGTCACTAAAGCAGCATACAGTATAGACAGTCTATGTCATGTGTAATAATCTATTGCATGTAGGTTCCATCTTCTATTGCCTAGCCCTAGTGCTTATAGAAAACATCAAAATGACATAGAAACATCAACATGCATGGCATATCATGGACAGAAGAACCTTACCCTGAAATATTGTTCTGATGTGTTTATTTTCCCCTTGTTTATTATAATAATAACACAATCATAAATAGCAGAGGTATCATGCCCACAGGGGCACGCGCCCACTCAGATTTGTCCTGTTTAAAGATAAATAAAGTCAGCAAAAAAAGAAACGTCCCTTTTTCAGGACCCTGTCTTTCAAAGATAATTTGTAAAAATCCAAATAACTTCACAGATCTTCATTGTAAAGGGTTAAAAATGGTTTCCTATGCTTGTTCAATGAACCATAAACAATTAATGAACATGCATGCACCTGTGGAACGGTCGTTAAGACACTAACAGCTTACAGACGGTAGGCAATTAAGGTCACAGTTATGAAAACTTAGAACACTAAAGAGGCCTTTCTATTGATTCTGAAAAACACCAAAATAAAGATGACCAGGGTCCCTGCTTATCTGCGTGAATGTGCCTTAGGCATGCTGCAAGGAGGCATGAGGACTGCAGATGTGGCCAGGTCAATACATTGTAATGTCCGTACTGTGAGATGCCTAAGACAGTGCTACAGAGAGACAGGATGGACAGCTGATCATTCTCGCAGTGGAAGACCACGTGTACCAACACCTGCACAGGATCGGTACATCCAAACATCACACCTGCGGGACAGGTACAGGATAGCAACAACAACTGCCCGAGGTACACCAGGAACTCACAATTCCTCCATCAGTGCTCAGACTGTCTGCAATAGGCTGAGAGAGGCTGGACTGAGGGCTTGTAGGCCTGTTGTAAGGCAGGTTCTCACCAGACACAAACCCACCGTCGCTGGCCCAAACAGAACTGGCAAAAAGTGCTCTTCACTGACGAGTCATGGTTTTGTATCACCAGGGGTGATGGTCGGATTCGCGTTTATCGTCAAAGGAATGAGCGTTACACCGAGGCCTATACTCTGGAGCGGGATCGATTTGGAGGTGGAGGGTCAGTCATGGTATGGGGCGGTGTGTCACAGCATCATCGGACTGAACTTGTTGTCATTGCAGGCAATTTCAACACTGTGTGTTACAGGGAAGACATCCTCCTCCCTCATGTGGTACCCTTCCTGCAGGCTCATCCTGACATGACCCTCCAGCATGACAATGACGCCAGCCATACTGCTCATTCTGTGCATGATTTCCTGCAAGACAGGAATGTCAGTGTTCTGCCATGGCGAAAAGCCCGGATCTCAATCCCATTGTACACGTCTGGGACCTGTTGTAGACCTGTGTAGAATTATATGAAGTTGGCTTTAGCTATACCAGATAGGTTGAGGCAATCAATCAAGTTAGAGTAGCTAGCTTGTCTAATTATCATCTTCGCTGGCATGCCTGCAGGCAAGATTGGTAGACTTTAGAAAAGCAAGCAATATCGAAATGTACTGACTAAGACTCACATTCCTTTCAATATTTTACCCATATTTTAGCAGAGATGCAGAGAAGCATAATTAGTTTATTTAAAAAATAACCACTCGTCAGGAGGATTCAGACAGCTCAAAAGCTACAGTTGAAGTCGGAAGTTTACAGACACTTAGGTTGGAGTCATTAAAACTCGTTTTTCAACCATTCCACAAATGTCTTGTTAACAAACTATAGTTTTGGCAAGTCGGTTAGGACATCTAATTTGTGCGTGACACAAGTCATTTTTCCAACAATTGTTAACAGACAGATTATCTCACTTATAATTCACTGTATCACAATTCCAGTGGGTCAGAAGTTTACATACACTAAGTTGACTGTGCCTTTAAACAGCTTGGAAAATTCCAGAAAATGATTTCAAGGCTGTAGAATCTTCTGATAGGCTGATTGACATAATTTGAGTCAATTTGAGGTGTACCTGTGGATGCATTTCAGTGTGTGCCAGCAGCTGACATCTCCAGTCGTGCGCTGAAGCCTGTCTCCATATTCTGACAACACTAGGTAAATGTACCTAGTGTCTCATTTTTATTTGATTGACGAACATTTATCATTGTTTACAAATACATAATTTAATTTAAATAGCATATCTGTGCTGTAGTGTTGAGATTCGTTCTGGGCAGGTGTTTAGGAGTTTGTTATTTACGGTTTAAAAAATGAAGACCACGTTTTACGCCCTATTTCGACCCTGAAGGTTTGAATTGATCTGCTGTTGTTTTGGGCAGTTGACGACTGGTTTGGGGGTCTCAGCTCAAGTCTGGACTCGCAGGAAAATACTGGCATTGTTTTACCACCACTTCTACTTTGGAAATACTGTGAAATAAGACTACAAGGTTTTGGTGTTTCTTTTTAAAACACTGGACATTTCTAAAGCATACCCATTTCATGTCTTGATGCCTACTGTCAGATCCTGAACTATATTTGCTTATTCAGGGTAGGCTGTATCAAATTTAGTCTTAAACTGCTAGGCTATATTTTGTTCATTTTCTGATATTAAAGACTTAACGTTTATTTTAAAAACATTAGCATGGTATCTAGTTTCAGGACCATGTAGTCAACTGAAGGCTAGTGCTGAATACAATTTTTATTAAAAAAGTGGTAGGTGTGTAGACTACATGGTAAATATGTATAATTTAAGTTTTTAAGATGATACACCATTGATATTATGACATCTTCAAATTATTTAAAGAAATAGTTTATTTATGTATATACATATAGTTTTGAACAAGAATGAAGTCCTTACCTTGTGCACCTACAGTGTGTCGTGTCAGTTAGTGAGCTTACCTGTTGGGCTTTCAAAGCACGGACCCCAAAATTGGCATTTGTCATCCACCACCCCTTAAATTGATGATTTGTTCAGTAATATATGAAGAACAACCTGCTTTAAAGTTACATTTTAAACTTCAGGAGCTTAATTACCTTCTCAGTGTCCCACTGGATACATTTGGAGATGGACACTTGGAGATGGTGCTCTCTTTTTGCTTGATTGCTTCATATTCCCACCAGCATATTTTCCTCTGCATTCAAATGGTCAGTTTCAATAAAAAGGGGTCTCTGTGTGTCCAAAATATCCCGTAGCAATGATTTTGAGCCTCCAAGGCTTGGTGAATCTACAAAACCCCAGTGGAAACTCTCTGAGAGCTAATTTGTGCAGCAAGTGATAATTTCTTCTCAGTATTGGCTGTATAACAACTGGTGGATGGACCATATGATGTGAAAGCCATTGGTGGGGGGGCAGAGTGAGTTAGGGGAGGGTTATTTACTATAGGGCCAGTGTCATATCATTTGAAAGGGACATGTTGGCACTTGTGGGACTATGTACCCAAATAGGCCCTTACTGAGCATCTGGGGCCTTCTATATTTTACAATAATGGTTGAGTCCAATATGAGCACTCCTACACATAAATCTTACATGGAAGTGCCCCTTTTGGAGGGATTTCTGGGAAAAAGAACGAGGCTATCGAGGTTGGGACTTTGGGGAGAGAGAAGTATAGAGAGAGCTTTTCTTACCTTTACAAAGTGCCTATGTTCCACTATGGTTAGGGTGCCGTTGGATGGAAATGGGGTATATAGAGACTCTAATCTCAAAATGTATCCAGCCAAGTGCAGTGACAACACTAAACTAACCACACAGCGATACAACATGTCAAAGTAAACATTAGCTTTAAGTGCTTCCTCTCTTATGTGTTCTCTTGTATCTCAGAGAAATTAAGTATTATTTTTCTAAGGGTGCGTTCGTAAATTCACCTCTGGCCATCTACTCCGATTTCAGAGCACTCTCGTCTGAGTGTGTCAGAGTGTAGAATAACTGATTCATCTACGAACATGCAACACCTGTTGAATATGACCTGTGTCAGTAAACGTCTGCAAAAAAAACATAATTAGATTGTTGCCAGCAGCACAGTTAGTCACCAACACTATAAACAACATGAAAACAGCCTAACCAGCTATTCTAGGGCGAGTAAAATGGTCAGAGTGTGTTTTTCTCCTATTTGTGTCTCTTGAAGTAGCTAGCAAGCTAGTCAACTTTAGCCAGTTAGTCTGGGTACATGACTTGTGAGATCAACCCTACTCCTCGGCCAGAGCGTCCACTGTGCCCTCTAAATGCTCCGAGAGCGAAACGCTCTGAATATACAAACAGAGAATCTAACAAAGCTCTAAATATACGAATGTCCAGAGCGCACAAATTACGAACACACCCTAAATAATTACATTTCTGGGGAATTGTCTTTGCTCTGTGACCCTCTTTCTTTTCACTTATATTGTATTATTTTCATATTTTGAAGCCATATACACCAAAAGTAGCATAAGATATGAAAAATCACTCTAAAATACATTATGGGGATGTTTTCTAGATGTTTTGGGGATTTTATATATCTTAATTTGCCATAGCAGTTTTGATTTTGATCAGTATCTTCTCATAACTGACCAATGTCTCCTCTTACGCTGTGGTTCATGTTCCGTGTCCCCTTAAGTGTGTCTTTGCTTAAGAAACGGTTCACAAAGTTACGTTCTCTACTTCATTTGTTCTTGTGCTCTAAAGCACTGCAGTTTGATTTGATCTCTTCTGTGCTATTTACCCCACTATTCAGATTTCCAGTGTTACTGATGCCATTTCTATGCTCACCGATCTATATCTGTGATTCATAACCCTATATTCAATGGAATGTCTATTCTGTGGTACCAGTCCCTGTCTCTCATATTGTTACAACCGAGATGTATGGCTGTTAAATAGTTATAATTCTGCATTATTAAAATTAATTAGACGGGAATATATTTACCTCTAGGGCTTTCTGAAAACATACACTCCATCTAAATGTCATAGTCTATTTTTTTGTTATGTTCTTTGTTGCATGTTTGTACTATGCAGCATTATCAATAAAGATTGCATGTAAAATATCACTTGTATTAGATTTTTTGCATAAAAATATATTGAGGCAATAGTATTATCATTTTATACATGCTGTCAGTTCCATGATTTTTGGCACCCTTGATTAAAAAAAAATACTATACAATAAATAATATAATTTGAAAAAGGATCAGTTGTCACGACTTCCTCTGAAGTCAGTCCCTCTCCTTGTTCGGGCGACATTCAGCGGTCTTCTAGCCATCTCCGATCCACCTTTCATTTTCCATTTGTTTTGTCTTGTCTTCCCACACACCTTGTTTCAATTCCATCAATTACATGTTGTGTATTTAGCCCTCTGTTCCCCCCATGTCCTTGTCCTGTATTGTTTATTGTAAGTGCTTGTGCATGTTTATTCTGGTGTGCCTTGGGTTATGAACCCATTTATTGATTGTTCTGTTTTACCGGTGGGTTTTTATTATTAAACTGTGCCGTTGGAAACACAGTTTTTGCTCTCCTGCGTCTGACTTCTCCGCCGCCAGTACGCACCCCTTACAGAATACCGGACCAAACGTATGGAGTCAGCAGGAGCAGGTACCCCAGGTATAGGTGTTGAGGAGCGCGTTTGGGAGCATGCAGCAATTCTCCACCATCTTGGCACCGCCATGGACCACGTTGTCCAGACAATGGACCGCTGGGAGAGACAGGGAGTTCTCCCTGTGCCTCCACCAGCACAGCCGGGGTCTCCACTATGCGCCCCTCCTTCTTCTGGTTCCAGTGGGATTCGTCTCTCCCTTCCCCAGGAATACAATGGGACGGCTGCAAACTGCGAGCTGGACTTGTACCTGGCAACCGTCCACCCGGCTCCTTCGGGCCGTGAGAGCGTGTCCGCCCTCGTCTCGTGCCTCACCAGGAAAGTGGAGTGGGCTAACGCCATGTGGAGAGAGGGAGATGACCAGTTTGAGGACTTCCAGGCAGTCTTCGACGACACCCACCCGAGGGTAGAGCAGCGGGTGAATGCCTATTCCTTCTGAGGCAGGGGACTGCAGGGGATTGCTGCAGTCTGTGTGAGGTTGGCCTGCAGAGACACCACCGTCACGTTCGACCAGCTGGCGGACCTGTCCATCCGGCTGGATAACCTGCTGGCTACCCGCGGACGTTCAGATCTGGGTCTGGTGGATCCATCCTCCCGCACCCCCTCTCTGACGATACCCATGGACCTGGGAGGGGTGGTGCGCAGGGAGACCGGAGGGGGTTCCAGCTCGTGCACCATCTGTGGCCGCAGAGGTCACACTGCCGGTCGGTGCCGGGTTGGTTCCTCTGGGTATCGAGGCAGCCTTGTTTGGGCGACGTTCGGTGGTCAACGTCACCGGTCTTCTAGCCATCTCCGATCCACCTTTGATTTTCCATTTGTTTTGTCTTGTCTTCCCACACACCTGGTTTCAATTCCATCAATTACATGTTGTGTATTTAGCCCTCTGTTCCCCCCATGTCCTTGTCTTGTATTGTTTATTGTAAGTGCTTGTGCATGTTTATTCTGGTGTGCCTTGGGTTATGTACCCATTTATTGATTGTTCTGTTTTACCGGTGGGTTTTTATTATTAAACTGCACCGTTGGAAACACAGTTGTTGCTCACCTGCGTCTGACTTCTCTGCCGCCAGTACGCACCCCTTACATCAGTGTAGTTTTTGTCACAAGGGGAGGCTGCTAGAGTATTGAAAACAGGGGTATCAATATGTATTTACCCCCAAAAAAATTTGAGCATGCAATATAGTCTAAACACATATGTCAGATCAAACATCGAGAATTTTTTCCTGGGATGATCTTGATTTATTATTAGAACCGGCCCGCAGAGCAGCAAGCCGGCACAGATCTTTTACACGCACCAATACTACATTTCAATGCAACGGTGACGCAAGCAGTAGGGCTTCATTTCAATATTTATTGGCACAGCAGTTGTCAGCATCACAGTAAAATTAACTTTCAGATACCCATCAAAAATGGCAAAACGGAAGGTGGACACTGAGAACCGGGGGTTTCAAACAAGGTGGGAGTAATTTGTTCACGGAGGTAGCTGGAAAACCTGTGTGTCTTCTGTGTGGAGAAAGTGTGGCGGTACTGAAAGAGTATAATCTGAGACGACATTATGAAACGAAACACGCGGACAAAAACAAGAATATGGACATGGAACAAAGGCTACAAAAGGCAGAGGAATTAAAACGAGGCCTCAAATCTCGACAGGCTCTGTTCAAAAAAGCCAAATCACAAGGCCAGGCTGCTGTCAAGGCCAGTTTTATTTTGCAGAAGAGATCGCTAAATCAGCCCGGCCATTTACGGAGGGGGAATCAAAAACTGCATGATTAAAGTTTGTGACGAAGTTTGCCCAGAAAAAAGGCAACTCTTTTAAATGTGAGTCTGAGCAGAAACACCATTGCCGAGAGAGTAGACCAGTTGTCCATCAATCTAAAAGAGCAGCTTGTGAAAAAGGGAAAAGATTTCATTGCATATTCCTTGGCTGTGGATGAGAGCACCGACATTTCTGACATTGCCCAGTTGTCAATTTTCATCCGCGGAGTGGACTCCAGCCTAAGCGTGACAGAGGAGTTTTTGGCTTTACGTCCTATGCATGGCACAACTACGGGGCATGATTTGTATGAAGAGGTGTCAAGATGTGTAAATGAGATGGAGCTGCCTTGGGAAAAACTCGTGGGTTTGACAACCGACGGAGCACCTGCGATGTGTGGACACAGGAGCGGACTGGTGGCGAAGATACGGGAAAAGATGCAAGAGGAAAAGACAGGTGAGCTGACAGCTTATCATTGTATCATACACCAGGAAGCGTTGTGCGGTAAAGCCTTGAAAATGGAGCATGTAATGAGCATCATCACGCGCACAGTTAACTTTATCAGAGCCAAAGGTTTGAATCACCGCCAGTTCAAGGCATTTCTGACGGAGTTAGAAACGGAGCATGGTGATTTGCCTTATCACACAGAGGTGCGATGGCTAAGCCAGGGAAAGGTGCTTCAAAGATGTTTCGAGCTTCGTGAGGAGATTTGTCTGTTCTTGGACAGCAAAGGGAAAGACACAACACAACCCAGACGAAATGTTTCTGTGTGAAATGGCTTTTCTGTGTGACATTACGAGTCATCTGAATGCAATGAACTTGCAGCTGCAGGGTGGGATCGTGTCATCTCTGATATGTACAGTACAGTGAAGGCATTTAAAACCAAACTGACTCTGTGGGAGACGCAGATGCGGAAAGAAAATTTGAGCCACTTTCCCAGCTGCCAGACCATGAGAGAGAAGCTCTCTACCAGTGCGTTCCCGAGCGCACAGTTGGCTGATAAAATAGGTATGCTTGCCGCTGACTTTCGGCCCGATTTGCTGACTTTGAAGCACAAAAAGCAGGTTGGAACTGCTCGGTAACCCATTTGCTGTTGACGTGGAAAGCTCACCACCAAACCTCCAAATGGAGTTGATTGACCTCCAATGCAATGATGCACTGAGGGCAAAAATGCGGCAGTGGGTGCATCGTTTTCCTCCCCGAGACAATGCCCCAGCTGCGCATCCAGGCTGCTCAAACGTTGTCTATGTTTGGCAGCACATTGTGTGAACAACTGTTTTCTTTGATGAACTTGAACAAAACATCACACAGAAGTCGACTTAGCTGAACACCTCCACTTTCTGAGGATTTCTCAGCTCAGAGCCTTACCCCGAACATTGATGAACTTGTGGAAAAGATGGGACACCACCAAGTATCACCCTCAACCTCAAACAAGTGAACATTACTGTGCAATCACATATTTAGAGTTTTTACTCAGTTCAAGTTTAAAAGTTAAAGTTTAATATTTGTTTTCACTGCATGTTACTTCTCCTTAAACAAAGTGTTGTTTTGATTAATAGATTTTTGCACTTTATTTTATTGTATTTCAATCCAATTATATTTTAAAAATATTTCAGTTGAGTGGATGATAGAAAATTGCTATTATTGTTTTTTTCTTTGAAGTAAATTTAGCCCACTTTTGCTAAAATAGAAAATATAGGCTACTGATGGTGCCTTGAATACCGGTTTCTTTCATTTAATGTTCATGTTATGGGGATTTTTATATAAAGGAAATTTGTCTTTTGTGTCTGTTGAAAATTAAAGATTACTGACAGAGCCATAAGAAAATATTGCTTTATTTATCTGATCATATTGGAATATATTTGTTAGGTTTTCAGTAGGTTCAATTAGGTTCACTAGACTATATGCGTCATTTAAAAATTTTCAATGAACATTCGAACAGTCCGGCCCTCGGCTTGTAGCTAAATTTTTATTTGGCCCTCCGTCCATTTGACTTTGACACCCCTGGTCTAAACCATCTTGAACTTTTTTTCCACATTTTCCTGCCTTAAAACTAAAACATGATTAAAATCTATATTTTTTTCCTACAGATCTACCTAGACAACCTACTCAAAATGTTCAAAGTGAAAAAAGGTTATACAGTGGGGCAAAAAAAGTATTTAGTCAGCCACCAATTGTGCAAGTTCTCCCACTTAAAAAGATGAGAGAGGCCTGTAATTTTCATCATAGGTACACTTCAACCATGGCAGAAAGAATGAGAAGGAAAAAAATCCAGAAAATCACATTGTAGGATTTTTAGTGAATTTATTTGCAAATTATGGTGGAAAATAAGTATTTGGTCACCTACAAACAAGCAAGATTTCTGGCTCTCACAGACCTGTAACTTCTTTAAGAGGCTCCTCTGTCCTCCACTCGTTACCTGTATTAATGACACCTGTTTGAACTTGTTATCAGTATAAAAGACACCTGTCCACAATAGTCACACTCCAAACTCCACTATGGCCAAGACCAAAGAGCTGTCAAAGGACACCAGAAACAAAATTGTAGACCTGCACCAGGCTGGGAAGACTGAATCTGCAATAGGTAAGCAGTTTGGTTTGAAGAAATCAACTGTGGGAGCAATTATTAGGAAATGGAAGACCTACAAGACCACTGATAATCTCCCTCGATCTGGGGCTCCACGCAAGATCTCACCCCGTGGGGTCAAAATTATCACAAGAGCGGTGAGCAAAAATCCCAGAACCACACGGGGGGACCTAGTGAATGACCTGCAGAGAGCTGGGACCAAAGTAACAAAGCCTACCATCAGTAACACACTACGCCGCCAGGGACTCAAATCCTGCAGTGCCAGACGTGTCGCCCTGCTTAAGCCAGTACATGTCCAGGCCCGTCTGAAGTTTGCTAGAGAGCATTTGGATGATCCAGAAGAAGATTGGGAGAATGTCATAAGGACTGACCATCCATTATATAACATTTTTACTTTTAACCATGTTTTGAGACTTTATAGTGTTTGTTTATATTTAGTTTGTTGACAAGCATTGGAGTTAAACCAGCTCATATTTTGGGTTCTGATACGGTAAATTAGTTGAACTAACTCAGGCATTTATAAGTTATATTCTTCAGGAATCAATGCGTGCATATCATTACTTTATAATTCCAAAAATGTGTGTAGGAACTGCTGATTGCCCCTTTAATATTTATTTGTGATGTGGCCCATAAATGTATGTTTTGGTCTGTAAACAAGGTTCTCAATCTTATTTGTAAATGTCCAATAGTGATATCGAAATTGATAATTTTATCTGTGTTACTCTGGAGGGAAAACTCACACATGGCGCCCCCAAAAGGGGTTGAATGTCAACTGTTATTATAGGGCATTCAACCACTTTACTTGAGAGCAATGTGCAGCTTTTCCGTCCTGATTTTGAGCATGATTTCTGAAGACCGGCACACCTAAACAAGCATTGACACATAGTTCAACTTTCATATTGATTCCTCCTACAGAGCATGACAAGTCCTCTGGAGAAGGTGGTGGCCCAGAAGAAAAACGCCATCGGGGCTGTGATGGAGAGTTTTGAGGTGAGGGGCGGAGGGAGGTGTTGGCCAGCGCAGTAGGGGAGCTCTTCCCTCTCTATGAGGCAGCCGCCCCTGTCCTACGTCTAGCCCTGGACAACGTGAAGAGCAAAGAGGTCTGCTATGTCAAAGAGCAGTTCCTTGCGGTGAGGAACAAGCTGGATGTACTGTTCACCCAGCAGGAGGACATTGACTGTGAGATTAAGAAGGGCCGGCTGGATTCCCATTACTTCTCAGTGGAGGAGAACATCAGGAACCAGTTCCGGATTTACATGGACATTCTGGAGGCCAAGCCACAGTTTCAGGAGGTCAAGAAGAGACTGTTTCTGGAGCACTTCTCCAAGACCGGAGGGGAGATGAACCTGTATGTGCTGTATGATGCTCTGATGGGCACCAACAGCTTTGGGGAGGTGGTGGACAGGTAAAGTGTTCTTAACCATGCTAAATGAGCCTTTATGCACCGGTGGAGCATGGCTTTGTTGAGTATTTTAGTTTCAGAACACTTGGCATGAATTTGAACTGTTCACTTGTGATTATGGAAAATAGGATGATTACTTTTATTGTTATTAACAACAGTTTAGTGGTTGGTTCTCCATCTGTCTCAGGTATGAGGCGAGAAACAGGCGCCTACTGGAGGACTTCTGTGTGAGGATGAAGGAGCTCCTCTGCCTGGGCCTAATTGCCCTGCCGGGCCTCTGTGCCCTCACCAGGAGACCAGATGAGGAACAGGAAACCATCCATAGCTGGAGCACCAAAATCAGGGAGGTGGAATCAAAGATGAAGGCATGGCGGGGTTCGTGGTGCATGCTGTCAGTAACCACAAAGAGAGTTAGGCCAACTGGAGGACTGCCACAACTGGGAGAGGCACAAGAATGTGGCGCTGTGTGTACACTCATAGTGACGCTGATAGAGGTGCAACAAGTCAGACAAATAGGGATCATTATGTTATCAACCTGAGGAGTTATTCTAAATTCTCAATTGACCACCTTAAAGAGGATGTGTGGGGAATTATGGTAAATGGTGATGAGGTTTTGTGAATACACCATGCAGTTTGTCCTAGCTATTATGTAATACTATGCATGGTGTATAGCAAGTAGCTTTGGTGGCAATTAGATTCACTGCATAGAAATCTGAATGTATTGCTAATTTGAGGCAGTGTTACATAGCCCAGTGTTTGCAGAGTATTTAATTAACTGTATGTGCATTTTATTATCAGTGACTAACTCCTACCATAGCTTATGACCAGATGTTACACAATACTCTCTCATAGTTCAATAGCTTAACTCAATGGATCGTGGATTTGAAGTGATGTTGAATTGACTAATCTTTCTAATTCATACCAATTCAGTCATAATAAAAACATAATCTAAATTCTACATCTGTCATTATGCTTCGTGACAATAAACGGCAAGACATCAGCTGTTATTGGATGTACATATGAGTGTGTCTTGCCTGTCTTGTTTATACACGTTGATGTCTATTGCCATTAAAGCAAGCTAGTGCACCTGCACTCACCGGGGCCCTTACTAATTGAATTGATATTTACACATAAGTCAGAATTTCCTGTCCACAGCTTTGGTTTTATAGTCTATTAATGACCGTTGGCTGCACTAATATGCTGAAGATGAGCTCCAAAGTACTTGGATCAGCATGATGGAATCACTCATTAGCCGTGTTGGAGGTGGAGAGCGGCCAGCAGTTCTGGGTCGGTGGAGTAGCTATAGGGTTCTGCCAGGGCTTTAGCCTCAGTGCTACGCTATCGTTAATCAAGCCTGTCAAAATTCCTTGAGTACAGTCTGTAATATACAGTGCAGTAGGAAATAGATATATGTTTTAATCATCCCCTTATCTTCCATGCAGCCTCTCTTAATGTGTCTATGGGATGTGTGAGGACAACTGGGGTTAGGATCTTTCTTGTTGTTTACTAGGGTGGCTTTATGGGGTAACATTGCTACTCTCTGAAGGTTGAGTTTCATAGTCAAGGGTATGAGTTCCATAAGAAGGGTCTCATTGATCATACATTTACCACCATTGAAAAACAGGTGGTGTTGAAAAGAGATCAAATGCTGCAGACCAATGGGTGTGTTAAATAGTTACCATGAAAGAGCACTTCTCTTCAAACACACCACAAACCTGTCCTGCAGACTACTGGTGAAATGCAATGCAAAAAAGTTTAATTCCATTACCAACTTTTCCTCAGGGAAGTTGGGGTAAACATGGCATCCCTGGATGTAATTGTGCTCTTCATGCAGCCTAGCATAGCTTGCTATAATATATACAGTGCCTTCGGAAAGTATTCAGACCCCTTGACTTTTTCCACATTTTGTTACGTTATTACAGCCTTATTCTAAAATGGATTAAATTTTAAAAATCCTCAGCAATCTACTCAAAATACCCCATAATGACACAGTGGAAACAGTTTTTTAGAAATACCTTCTTTACATAAGTATTCAGACACTTTACTACTGGACTCGAAATTGAGCTCAGGTGCATCCTGTTTCCATTGATCATCCTTGAGTTGTTTCTACAACTTGAATTCAATTGATTGGACATGATTTTGAAAGGCATATATATATATAAAGGTCCCATAGTTGACACTGCATGTCAGAGCAAACACCAAGCCACGAGTTCACGGAATTGTCCGTAGAGTTCTGGGACAGGATTGTGCCGGGGCACAGATCTGGGGAAGGGTACCAAAACATTTATGCAGCATTTAAGGTCCCCAAGAAAACAGTGGCCTCCATCATTCTTAAATGGAAGAAGTTTGGAACCACCAAGACTCTTGCTAGAGCTGTACGTCTGGCCAAACTGAGCAATCGGGGGAGAAGGGCCTTGGTCAGGGAGGTTACCAAGAACCAGATGGTCACACTGACAGAGCTCCAGAGTTCCTCTGTGGAGATGGGAGAACCTTCCACCAATCAGGCTTTTATGGTATAGTGGCCAGACGGAAGCCACTCCTCAGTAAAAGGCAGATGACAGTCCACTTTGAGTTTGCCAAAAGGCACCTAAAGACTCTCAGACCATGAGATAATATTTGATCTGGTCTGATGAAACTTAGATTGGACTCTTTGGCCTGAGTTCCAAGCGACACGTCTGGAGGAAACCTGGCACCATCCTTACGGTGAAGCATGGTGGTGGCAGCATCATGCTGTGGGGATGTTTTTCAGAGGCAGGGACTGGGAGACTAGTCAGGATCAAGGCAAAGAACAGAGCAAAGTACACAGAGATCCTTGATGAAAACCTGCTCCAGAGCGCTCAGGACCTCTGACTAGGGCGAACCCTATGCACACAGCCAAGATAACGCATAAGTGGCTTAAGGACAAGTCTCTGAATGTCCGTGAGTAGGCCAGCCAGAGCCCTGACTTGAACCTGATCTAACAACTCTGGAGAGATCTGAAAATAGCTTTGCAGCAATGCTCCCCATCCAACCTGACAGAGCTTAAGAGGATCTGCAGAGAAGTATGGGAGAAACTGCCCAAATACAGGTGTGCCGAGCAGGTAGCGTCACACCCAAGAAGACTCAAGGCCGTAATCGCTGCCAAAGGTGCTTCAACAAAGTACTGATTAAAGGGACTGAATACCTATGTAAATGTGATATTTCACTGTTTTTGTTTTGTCATTGTGGGGTATTGTGTGTAGATTGATGAGGAAAACAAACAATTTAATACATTTTATAATAAGGCTGTAACATAACAAAATGTGGGAAAAAATCAAGAGGTCTGAATACTTTCCGAAGGCAAGTATT
The DNA here is from genome assembly GCF_023373465.1 of Oncorhynchus keta. NCBI lineage: Eukaryota > Metazoa > Chordata > Actinopteri > Salmoniformes > Salmonidae > Oncorhynchus > Oncorhynchus keta. Next base: position 62,110,587 of record NC_068454.1, read on the forward strand.
GAAATAATTGCAACTTCTCAATTCATAGGTTATTTGAATTTGTGTTTTTTTGTTTATGTTTTTTAAAACAGAATTGGAGCCATGTTGTTACTGTCCATGGTCTGTTTATCTCTACTGTAGGTTGGGTGGTTAGTTCAGCTGTTATTGCAGAAAACCATACAGCTGAAGCACATGGTACCTCTTGTTTTCATTAGTGCTTCTGTGTGCTTTCCTGGGTAACATCCATTGATCCATGGAGCTCTACTACTGCATAAAGAGCTTTCCCTTTGAAAGCACGTGAATTCCAACTGCCACTATGGAACGACAAAAAGCTTCTGTTTGCTAGGCTGCTCTATTGAGGGAATCTGCGTTGTGGTGAAGGAGCCAAGGTTACCTTGTTCATCGGTTTAAAAAGATTCTCTGGATTTTCTCCATCATGAATGAGAAGTGCTACTCTGACGACAGAGGGCGCTATCAACAAACAGATCAACAGTCTTCTCTCAGACTCTCAGAGTTACAGGTTTTGCATGGTGATTCTCCACAATCTACAGCTGTCTCAAAGTAGTTAGCGATTACAATTTGAGGCTATTTAACATATATTGTGCATGACTATGTTTGACTTTTAATACCAGATTATTTGCAATATGGGGTAAAATGTTGAACCTTTCCAAACCTGAAAATGCTTCATTTTTATTTTCACTTTCATAAAGAATTAGAAGATTCACATAATTCAAACAGGACCACATGTAGCTGATGTAAGCAGTGGCACTATTGAAAATCAGAGTATTGATCCCTGTCTTCCATCTCCAAATTTCCCCTAGATACGGATGAAATAGAAAATAAGTGACGGCTGACATTTCCATTGGAATCTATGCCTATATACTTCCACTCTGTGACAATCAGCATTGAGCAGACAGGAAACAAAGTCCATCATGTTGTTTCCACAGAATGGCTGAGCCCCCGAATGTTAGGAGACATTAACGAACAATCAGCAACAGGTTTGTTAGACTTAATATTTTAACCTGCTTAGACATTCTAATAAACTCTATCTAGTAGGTTCAAATGCCAGTTTAGAGATCGCAGCCAATATCAATATTTCATAAACAAATGAATGATTTGATGGAGGGCAGCATCAAAGTGGCCCTGTAGGGTCTGGATCAATGGCAGAATGGCTCTGCCTGGCTGTCTCTGCCAATCCCAGCCCAGGATAATGTTATTACCCATCGGTGTGGACCATCGACCAGCCCGCTGCTCTTTAAGTGGGCTAGTCTGATAAAAATCATTAAAACATTTGTTCAGTGACACACAGCAGCAGGTCCAGCCCAGCACTCAGGATTGACTCTCTAAAAGGTCTCTCTCCTTGCTGGAGGATCTGCATTTAGAGGTTGGGGCTGAAGTCTTGTGAGTGTTCAGCTACGCACTTCTCTAGGACTAGTGGTATATGGGACTCTGTGAAATAGTGAATGGAATGTCTGTAGAACTAATCTTTATGGTGAAATACCATAGAGAAAGTGTGTACACAGGGAATACAAAACATGTGTTTTCACCATGTGCACTGCCTCAAACAGTTCCCTCATGTTGGGCAACACTTCCGGTCTCCCCTCGAGCCCTCAATGCTCTCCCCTCAAGGCCCCATGAAGTGTGTGTTAGTAGTATAGCCTTGACTTCCCCCAAACAAATTCCTCTCCTCATAGCGGTTCATACATCACGTTAGCAGCCAAGAATCTCAGCAGTCATCGCTGTCTCTACATGCCCTCTCTCTCTCTCTCTCTCTCTCTCTCTCTCTCTCTCTCTCTCTCTCTCTCTCTCTCTCTCTCTCTCTCTCTCTCTCTCTCTCTCTCTCTCAATTCAATTCAAGGGCTTTATTGGCATGGGAAACATATGTATAACATTTAGTAAACAAAAAAAGTGAAATAAACAATACAAATTAACAGTAAACATTACACTCACAGACGTTCCAAAAGAATAAACACATTTCAAATGTCATATAATGTCTAATAATACAGTGTTGTAGCGATGTTCAAATAGTTAAAGTTCAAAAGAGAAAATAAGTGAACATAAATATGGGTTGTATTTACAATGGTGTTTGTTTTTCCCTGGTTGGTTCTTGTGGCAACAGATCACAAATCTTGCTGCTGTGATGGCACACTGTGGTATTTCACCCAGTAGATTTGGGAGTTTATCAAAATTGGGTTTGTTTTCGAATTCTTTGTTGATCTGTGTAATCCGAGGGAAATATGTGTCTCTAATATGGTCATACATTTGGCAGGAGGTTAGGACGTGCTCAGTTTCCACCTCATTTTGTGTGCTCTCTCTCTCTCTCTCTCTCTCTCTCTCTCTCTCTCTCTCTCTCTCTCTCTCTCTCTCTCTCTCTCTCTCTCACGCTCACTCGCTCACTCTCAATTCAATTCAATGGGCTTTATTGTAAACACATGTTTACATTGCCAAAGCAAGTTAAATAGAACAATTAACATTACACTCACAAAAGTTCTCTCTTTCTCTCTCTCTAGGAGATATTAGCCAGAACTTCTTGTTTGCTCTCCTCACTTACCCTCCTCCCCAATCTCTCTCTCTCGGAGATAAGAGCCAGAACTTCTTGTTTTCTCTCCTCCCCCACACTTACCCTCCTCCCCAAACTACACACAGAGTAGTTCCACTTTTGTACTAAGAGGCCTTCCCCCCGGGGAGTATAGGGAGTGTGAGAGAAAGCATGAGAGAGAGGAAATGGAGGAAGGGAAATCAGGAAACCACACAGCAGCGATCTATGATCATCAACACACGGGAAGTAATAGTTTTGAATCTACATAGAATCCTCATCTAAACAATCCACGTCATAACTGGCTGTGTGGCTTCCTAATTAGACGGTAGACTTTCAGGAAAATTGTCACATGTACAGTAGCGAACCAGCTTCAACCTCAGTCTGGGTGGTTCCCTGTAGCAGGACTATAAATAGTCCCGCGGGCTTCCTTTTATTTGTCTGTCCATAAAACCATTAGCGAATTAAAGTTGTAATCTGTATATTGATATGTGCTCTCTCGGTTCGCTCTCTCTGTTCTCTCTTTTTCTCTTTTTTCTCACTTTAGCTCTCTCTCTCGCTCTCTCTCTCTCTCTCTCTCTCTATTTACTCTCACTCACCCCACTCACACTCACCTTTCACTCTCTTACATGCTGTATGTACAACCAGTCACTCCAGAACTTTAGCAGTGATAAAATACAATACAGATCCGTCAAATTGTTTCAGTTTCTTACCATGTCCTTTGAGAATGATATCATTGCAAGTTCCACCTTTGCAACTTGTAAGATTGTCTGTCTGTAAAACAAATTAACATTCTGGAACACAACACTGGTACAAGTGTAACTGTATCTAACTATAATGTTGTTGACCCATTATCAGTTCTCTCCTATCACAGTCATTAAACTCTTAAAGTCATGATTGGCATCATGGTGAAATCCCTGAGCGTTTTGCTTCCCCTCCAGCAACTGAGTTAGGATGGACGCCTGTATCTTTGTAGTGACTGTGTGTATTGATACACCATCCAAAATGTAATTAATAACTTCACCATGCTCAAATGGATATTCGATGTTGCTTTTTTTTACCATCTATCAATAGGTGCCCTTCTTTGCGAGGCATTGGAAAACCTCCCTGGTTTTTATGGTTGAATCTGTGTTTGAAATTCACTGCTCGTCTGAGGGACCTTATAGATAATTGTATGTGTGGGGTACAGAGTCCATTGTGTGACTTGTTAAGCAAATTTTTACTCTTGAAGTTATTTAGGCTTGCCATAAATGAGTGGTTGAATACTTATTGACTCAAGACATTTCAGCTTTTTAATTTTGTATTAATTCGTTTTAAAAAATCTAAAAACATAATTTCACTTTGACATTATGTTTAGGCCAGTGACCAAAAAAATCCAAATTTAATCCATTTTAAATTCAGGCTGTGACACAACAAAATGTGGACAACGTCAAGGGGTGTGAATACTTCCTGAAGGTAATGTATGTTGATGACACAGTTGATGCAGCTACAGTATCTGGCTGCGGCCCAACCTTGGAGCCTCCGGCTGTATCTCACATCTCATAGCACTCGCTATGCCTGAGAAGCACTTTCATGTCTGTTGCTCAACCATTTTTCTAACGGACTGTCATTCCAACCCACATTTGTTTTCCCATGGGAGTTGCTCAAATCCGGGATGACGGGAGCTAAATCCTCTCTTAAAAGTAACAACTTTTTGTTTGCATAGCAATCCCTCATTCCAAGTAACACAACTGTGGTCATGCGGAATAAAGGATGGTTTCTTTTTATATAAACAGCAAACGGTTTTGACCTGTAACAGTATTTTCATGTGTTTGTCAAAGGCTGATAAGTCATAGTAAATGACTGTATAATCTTTCTAAACTGCCTGCAAATGAAATACCAGTGAAGTCAGGGGCAACAATAATCCACAAACTAGACTATTGTGTCAATCAGGGGGTAGCGTGAAATCCACACACCTCTCATCATGACGTCAAAGACTCTTCCAGTTTTCCCTCACCCAACCATATTCAGTACAAACTATTTATAGAACAAGTACATCATGTCTATCCACATTATGCAAAAACAAAGTGTATATTTATTGCCCAAACAACCACCCTGCATCAATTTTACCCCCTCTCCTGCAAAGTGGTACATTCTGTCTTGGATGAGACACTGGGGGGCTTTCCAGTGGACTAACGTGACATCTTGTGGCAAAGAGGAAACACTAGAGTTAGAGGCCAAGGTCAGAAAGATCAAGTAAAGTCAATAGCATTGAGGTAATCTTCTATTTCCACAGCCATTCAACATGATAAGACACAAGCGTCTTTGATAACCGTTCATCTAAGGAAATATACTGTACATGCTAATCAAGTCCACACACCGCTCAATATTAGGAAGGTGTTCCAAATGTTTGTTATACTCAGTGTATGTAGCCTATTGTCTATTTTTTGTTGAACCCTGGGTTGAATTGAAACAATAGCTGTTGATGACTTCGCAAATGCAATATAGGCCTAAATATTGATGATATATGACTTATAAAGTATGGTTACATTTTGTTTGCTCTGTTAAACCTACCCTTTGAAATGACTCTGATAGCAACAGGGAATCCATTTAGTTATTAAGAGATCTCTCAATAAACATTCACACGGATAACACATTGGTAATAGTCAATGACAAACATAAGCAGGACTTGGTTATAATCTTGGATGGGAGACCAAATGAATATCTGTAAGTAGATCAATTCTCCAGTAGCTGCTGACCAGTTTATTGTGGTTTTTTTCTGATAGCGAGCGGATACAGTAAGGTACAAATTCAACATATTTGTCTATGTTGGAATTTGGTTACCATGATGACATAACCCTGTGGTTGAAATTTCCATGTCACAATACCTTGACAAATTACCTTCAAGCAACGTTGATTCAACAAGTTGTGCCCAGTGGGATGTAGGATCTTAATTTGTCCAGTTCCATCTCAGGTATAAAATAATCCTGCTGCAGGAAATGATGATTTGTAACAGGAAATTCGTTTTAATATGCTACATTAGGCTATAGATTAGGTGTAGCTTACAGCTGCATTTCAGATATACTTGTATCTAGTGGAGACCAATATCTATCTTGTCTTATTAAGCTATATAAAACGATGTTTGTTATTGTGTATGGCTGCATTTCGGATACATTTTTGAACTTTTCAATGTTGCAGTCGTAGGATCTACAGTAGTAGGACATTTATTCTGTCTGGTGCTTTAGCATTTGATCGAGCGAGAGAGAAGGAAAACTGTGGGTTTTCAGTGAATTTATTTAAATCACGAGGCTCATTTGAATGCAGTGCCCGAAAATTCTTAGCGACAACAGAGTGATAAAATTAAGATACCACACCTGTACATGACATACGTGACCTAATAACTAAGCAGTATACCATGACATGAAGTGATATTATATTGTGGTATCTCATTTTATGCTCATATTAGCACTCACATATGTTGATGATACAGACATATGATGTTGATGCACCTACAGTATCTGGCTGTGACCCATCCTTGGAGCCTCCGGCTGTATCTCACGTCTCATAGCACCCACTATGCCTGAGAAGCACTTTCATTTTTGTTGCTCAATCCTTTTTCTAGTAAACTGTCATTCCAACCCACATTTGTTTTCCCATGGGAGTTGCTCAAATCCAGGAATGACGGGTGCTAAGTCCTCTCTATAACATTAGCCAATTATAGACCTATCCCCATTATGCCAAAATATGTATATTTATTGCCCAAACACAGCCTTCCATTATCTTTACCCCCTCTTCTTCTATAACCTTTTGTCGTGGAAATTCTTACATAGGGGCACTCTTAATGAATCATTGTTTATTGTCAGAGCGCTGGAGAGGTTCCAACCAACTCAATGAACCATAGTAAACATGTCAATCAGGAGCTCTGCCTGGGCAGACCCAGCAGTTGTCTTATATACGGCTATACACAGACAAGTTATATTTGCATAATTTAACATAATTAATTAATCATTACCGTTTTGTTTCATCCATGTGACAGAACAATACTGGTTCATTACATGTGACAGACCAATACCTCACGAGGCTTCTTTCTCTCTAAGCTGAGACCTTGAAACTGAGATTTCTTGTTCATTCTCAAAACAAGATCTGGGCGTACTGCCAAATTGCAGCTACTAATAGTGAGGATTTGTACAATCAGCCTCTTGCATGAACACAGAAATGTGTTATTTAGAACAGCACATGAATAGAACACAGAAATAGCACAAATATTAACATTTCCCTTACACTTTCATTTGAGGAAATATACTGTACATCCTAATCAAGTCTGGAATTATTAGGGATAGCAGCATAAGCATTTGGACATGTGCCTCTGTGCCTCACCATCAATCATGAGATTCTGTTGAGATATTAGTTATAAACCTAAACTGACTAAACCGGCATACAAGGATCATAAAAGAGAAGACAAAGGGGTTCAAAGTGTACCATAATATCTGCAGATTCACTATGCACATAAAACAATAAGAGAAACAATGCTTATTCGACCTGTTTATTAACATTAAAGTTGTTGAACAGGACTATTAAGCTGTTATGGCTATTAGCTGAGTAAAACCAGACAAAACGTCAGCTAAAAATATATTGACCTATCTGGCAAACCTTGTTTACAATTGTTCCACCTTGTATGCTTAAATCCCCTTCAAATGCCATGTTTATTTAAATGAGGCCCTATTTTCCATTGAAAAGATTTTACGTGAGATAGAATCTTTCTGAAGTTTCCAATCGTTAGTTTTCAGTTCTCTTTTCTTCAAAAATGAACCACAAAACCGGCTGGTAAATGGGTAATGGATGAATGATTTAGGATTTTAGCACACTGGATAGTGAACTGTAATTTTTGACAGGATAGGGGACATCTCAAATTACGTAATGTGGAATATTTGGGAAGTAGGATTCAGGAAGTAAGCGTTGCTTCATCACACTGACACCTCCTAGTCAGCATGTTTCCCAGCGTCAGTCAATACCACCCATCTCGCCACATACCGTTGAGTCCCTGCGAAGCATATCCTCCCCTTTCCGATGGTAATGAGTTAGCATAGTGCGACATCTGACAGCGGGACGATACAGGGAGACCCAAAAAACACTGGGGGGTACCAAATCCTCTTCAATATGACTGACCGTCCTGACTTCACGACACATAACCCCTTCTCCTCTTCTTCTATCTCTGCCTCTTTCTTCTCTCCAGTGTTAACTGGACTGATTGGTCATATCAGACGGTGTGTGTTACGGTCAGAGCTGAAGCACAAAGACAGTGGGTGAGCTCTGTCTCCCATGGTGTGGATGCAGAGACACAAAGGTCCTTTCACTGCTCTGCTCAGCACTGTGACGGAGTGACTCTGAGAGCACTGCAGCTCCAGGGTGTATTCCAACTTATACAGGGTGTATTCCAAATTACTACGCCTCAATCCAAATGTCCAATAGCTTGCCTTCAGTGATAATGCATTTTCAAGGTTAAAAGAGTTCAAAATTACACATGTTTTAGCTCTGATGTCCCTTATGTGCGCTATTTTGAAAATACTGAGAACTGCCTCTGTTTAGGGAACTGCAATTGCTTATCTGTAAAACATCATGCTTACTTTACAGAACTCAGTGGCATTTAGCAGGCACACTGTTAAAAGAGGCAAGAAGCAGTGGCCATAGCGACCTCAATGGAGACACAACAAGCAGGGTTTTGTTTGTGGCTCTCTTGCTCACTTGAACGCTTGGACATACACATGCACACACACACACAGACACACACACAATCCTTCACACCCTGTGTGGTGTCCTTGCATGGGCTATGTTTACAGGATGTTATCTGTCTCAGTGCCTGCCCCTCATCCCTCAGAGTGGGTTCCTGTTGGAATGCAGAGAGGGGATGGAGGAGTTCCAACGGGGGAGTGACGAGGGAGAGAGACAGAGAGAGAGACAGAGAAGAGAGAGAGAGAGAGAGAGAGAGAGACTACATATACATCCCAACACTAGGAGGCTGGTGCTCAGAGGCACAGTTGGACTGTTGGATAACTGGACTGCACCCCCCTGTATACTTTATTGGACTATAAGAGGTGAGTTTCTTCCTCTTTTCTTTATCATGCTCCATCTGGGCAGTTTGAATTAGCATCAAGGGTGTCAACTTTTATTGACCCAGATTTTCTATCATTTGACAAACGGATCTTGTTTGAGAAGTATAGGCTACCTCTGAGACATATGAAAAAGTGAGGAACTGGTTTTGAAAGATCCACTTTGTTTGTGCACTGACAAGGCAAACAGGTGAAATTCAAGTGCAATTTGAGATGCTGGGATACCATTGTTAACGGATGTGGTCTTGCTGGTATCTCATCACTCAAGGATGTGGTCTCAATAAGAGTTCTTTAGGCTTGTTTCTTCCCCCAGAAGAATGGAAAATAATCGGTAGAAATAAGATTTTATTCAGCACTCCTATGTTCAAAGGATTTGAGAGAAGTTGAGTGATATTGAAAAGAAGGCAAAATACCTCCTGTTGGTTACAGAAATAGTTTGGGGCTCGCCTTTTTCTTCCTCTTAATTGTACCCTTGGATTAGCATTCTCACAGTCAACTATTTTTGTTTTACAAGTGAAGACTTGACATATCCTAAACCAGGACAATTTCTCAGTAAGTATTTTTCTTCACTATTATTTTTTATTAAAATGCTTTCAGTTCAATGTGGTGATGAGTCACAAGTGAATTCTACAAATTACATCAAAATTCCAATTATTTAATATTCTCTTTACACCATTTTTTGGACATTGTGTAATTTTAAAATGGGATAGCAATAACTGGTGATGTTAGCTTATTTAATAGGACTGACGTAATTAGTACAGTGGTAGACCTTGGGAAAGCATGTAAAATGACACTTTTCATCTTGCCATCCAGCAATTACTGGTAAGCCAATGGTCTATGGGTGTACATATGAATCTGTATTTCGTGTTTTTCATACAAATGTAAATGACTGATGCTACATTGTACTTGGAGATGCTGTGAATTCAATGACCCAATTGCATTTCAATGAACTCATATTTGAGTGTGTGGGAGAAAAGTGTGTTTTTCATTACAGAACAAGTGCAGTGGGGAATTCTTTTCCTTCTGGGTGTGCCTTTTTTCTGTAGTGGATATTGTCTCAGGGGAATGACATATGTGTGAGCTCATCTCTTTTGTGTATTTTACATTGAAAATCACATGTTCACAAAGAAAAATCCCCTTTTTTCCTCAGGTTGTGGACATCTGTGTTTGATTTGGGTCTTGGCTATTGTTAGGCTTGTCAATTCAACTCCAAAAAGCCAGCACTGCAATGTTGCGCAACTCTCCGCGTCATAAAGCGAGAGTACACACACTGCTTTTTATGTTTGCTCTGAGTTGCCATAAACATTCAGTATGTTTATTTTAAATCATGTTTTGAAGTGAGTCAGTGCCACCGAAGCTGTGATCGAGTCCTGTCATATACCTGAGACTCTGGGTGTGGCATGAAACTAGACTCTTGCATGTCCCAACATGTTCTCCATCTGTTTTATTGCTGAGAGTAGCTTGTTCTATTTGACTCCAACTGTCTGGTGTAATCTGTGTTAGACGCTGCTCATGTTTTCTGTGTTGGATACGATCAGTGGTGGAAAAAGTACCCAATTTTCATACTTGAGTAAAAGTAAAGATACCTTAATAGAAAATTACTCAAGTAAAAGTGAAAGTCACCCAGTAAAATACAGCTTGAGTAAAAGTCTAAGTATTTGGTTTTTAAAATATATGTAAGTATCAAAAGTTAATGTAATTGCTAAAATATACTTAAGTATCAAAAGTAAAAGTATAAATCATTTCAAATTCCTAGTATTAAGCAAGCCAGACGGCACCATTTAAATTGTTTTTATTAGACATCATTTACAAATGCAGCATGTGTGTTTAGTGAGTCCGCCAGATCAGAGGCAGTAGGGATGACCAGGGATGTTCTATGACCAATTTCCTGTCCAGCATTCAAAATATAACGAATACTTTTGGGTGTCAGGGAAAATGTATGGAGTAAAAAGTACATTATGTTATTTAGGAATGTAGTACAGCAAAAGTAAAAGTTGTCAAAAATATAAATAGTAGAGTACAAATACCCCCAAAAATGACTTCAGTAGTACATTCAAGTATTTTTACTTAAGTACTTTACACCACTGGAGATGATGAAGATCGAGTCATCTCCAACACAAACTTTTTCAAACTAATAGCTAGCTAATCCTTAGAAGAAGAAAAAAATACGCAAAATCAGATGCTGCCTTAACAAATGTATTATTTCACCTCAACAAACCTCCACAAGAGCTTTATGGTTTGTTCCTCTTGTTTCTCTTTCAGACATCAACATAGTTGGAGAATCTTTGAAGACCTTGTTGGCTATTGTTACTTTGTGATAGACCCCTCAAAATGACCAGTGTGGCAGAATGGCTCGTGCAGAACAGAGGCAAGATCGAGAAGGGAGTGGAGATCATGGGACAGGCCTCTGCAGTCCTGGCAGCCACTGTGGGCCAGCTCCATCCCGTCCTTGAGGCTGTGTTCGTAGCCTCCTCTGAGATCCTCAGCAACCCTGAAGGGCAGGATGCCCGCTACCTGACTGAGCAGTTCAGCATGGTCAACCAGAAACTGGAAGGCATCCAGGCTGAGATCGAACAAATCGCCTTGGAGCTGCAGAGGACCTCCTTGAATAAGCAGAACTTTGACCGTGAGGCACAAATGCTCAGCCAGTACGAAAAGTTCCAGGACTTTGTCAACGCCAAGCCCAAGTTCAAAGAGAAGAAGATGGAGAAGTTCCTCAGCCATTATGAGAACACGGACGCGGACTTGAACCTGGACGCGCTCTATAATGCCGTTACCGGGGACAATACCTCAGGTGACCCCATGCTGGAGACAGTGGTTTCCACAGAACAAAGGAGTAGAAGGGCGGTAGAAGATTTCTGCGCCAGGCTTAAGAAGCTCTTTGTGGTGGGCATCATTGCTGTCATGGGTTACGCCAGCCTCAAGGAAGGGGTTGTGGGGGATGAGATGGTGAAGAAGTGGCAGGAGCGTATGGAAGATGTTGAGACCCGCATGAAAGCAGCGGTGGACGATTGCACTGAACACTTTGCGGATCAGGCCAAACTGGACATGGAACATCATCTTCAGGAGAAACCTGGCAGTGTTGACCTTGACTTCACCAAATCCCTATTAGACACCCTTATTAAGAAATTTGACTGGGTGAGCTGGTCTATCAGGGTCTTCAATGACAAGGAGCGCATTTTCTTTTTCAACTGGCTAGCTGGAAAGAAGTACCATGGAAGTAGAGGAGGAGCTAATTACTTTGATGTGTTGACCAAGAACAACATCAAAGTGGTGATCTCTTTCAGTGTTCAGCCTAAGCCTATCAACAAGGGTCAGATCCAGCAAGAGATTGAGGGGCAGAAACTGAAGGGGAACATGATGAATGTGGCTCAGGTCCTCAGCAGAAGTCTCCCCAACTGCTTGGTGCATGCTGTCAGCCACTATAAGGAAGTGGTGGAGTCCAACAACTTCCAAGAGGATTGTTATTACTATGGAAAACACAAAAAAGCTTACCTATGTGTTCATCCTGAGTAGCCTTTTGTTACACAGTGCAATGGAAAAAAGAGTAGTTATAATGGGGAAAACTACAAATACAATTCATGAATGTTTATAACTGAGTTTAGAGGTGTTTTTATTGATGCTTTAGCTGGTGGTTGTGTGAAATGTAATCTCTTGTTACAGACTGGAACATTTTTATTTGTTTATTGGCCTTATAGATTTTTGTGTAGTTTGTGATAATTTAAACCAGGGGTGTCAAACACATGGCCTGCAGCGGACAGATTTTGAGGGGGAAACAATGGATAGTGGACTGTCTTATGCAAAATTTCACGGCAAAGAAATATAACCAATTTTTAGTATGGCGCCTCTATCTCTTTGGGCAAAATTAGTTTGGCACACCTGGTTTAAACTATCAGGATTTGTATATGTGTATTAATGGACATATATGAGACATTTTATGCCAGGCTGTGGCTATCTACTCAACAACAATGCCAACATATGAGAACTTAGTACTCCTACCAAATAGAATAGTAAGATACCTTATTTTACCTGCATTCCAGTATTTCATGATGACCATACTGTAAATTAGCACACCAGCCAGCGTAATAATGTGTTATGTAAGTTTTCAGCAAACAACCATTTCTCCTCATCAATGTACTGGGGACTTACTCAAGCTCCGTTGGAAAATGCTGTTGATAGATGCATCACACTGTCCAAATCTATATCCTTACAACATTACATCTCTGTCTATATTCACACATTTGATATCCTTGTAATTTCTCATGTTTATGGTCTTCTTTATTCTTAATAAACCACAATATAAAGGACATTGTTATCGCTGGTCATCATTATGCAAGAGTACATTAGGAATTTTATTCAATAGTAAATTAGGACGTTTATGTTCTATTTCTATCTGCAGCTGAAGAAATGTAAAAAACATGAGGGTACTGTATGTTAAAACGTTTAAGCAGAGATACATGTAGTCATGAACATTGATACTGATAATATATGACAGTTTATTTACATTACTCCCTAAACAATCATCAGCTCACACAATATAAACACAATTATCCTCAGCAAATGTTATAATAGTCTTGGTAAAATACTTGTGTCAGTTATTTGTCAAAGGAGTGTAATTTATTATAGTTTCTATGTTGACCAGGAAAATATGCTATCATTTGTTCAACAACTTGTCTAACCACCACCCAAGTTTAGCTTCTGTCGATGGGTGTGTCACTTTAACTGTAATATGAGACCAGGAAGAGAAAAACAGATCGGATAAATCATTTGCTTTTCTTCCTCAAACTAAAGCGAATGAAAAGGTGAGTTTTTAGCCAAAAGAAATTGCATATGACCATTTAAAAGTTTCTTCAATAGGCTTACACAGTTCTGTCTATATTTTCCAAAAGTTATCGCGGCTGTTTTCATTAGTTGCGCAGTTCTTTAACGACGAGACTGGTGAAATTGGTCATGACTTTTTGAGATCCTACGATATCTTTGAAAACATTACTTTATCATGTAATGTGCGCATTTAGATAATAGCCTATGTTTTACTGTAAGTTGCGCAAAACACACAATGTAACTATGTGCACAACTTCTGTCAAAACAGTGGTTGGGCGTTGGTAGCCTTGAATCGGTGACATAATGTGCAGGCCTTTTCCAGGAAGTGTTTCTCCTGGCCATAATTATAGTCACGATACAAGTACTACTGCGGTGGCAACAGTGCTGAATTTAATCAATTGACATATTGTTGCAAGGCCTTATCATATTAATCCACGAGGTATGCAGACTATATAGGGAGTTAAACAAGGTACTGAAATAAAGCAATTAGAGCCCTTGTTGAACGAGCTAATCGATGCATTTCCCATTAAGAGGCCACATGAAAAGCTTTTAACAACAACAAGTGTAATATGATTTTCTCTTCTCGGCTTGCAAAGAGCTATCTATGTCCATTTGTTAAATGCAGCCAGTCATGTCTGGTCAGTGTATATGTGGGCAAGCTTCACAGGATGATTTGGCCACCTCCCTCAACTAGTCCTCAATCGACAAAAGATACTTACTGTAGCTTACTGATTGTTTGGGCCACTCAAATGTTGCCATTTATTCTTGCAGCTTTCAATGATTTGTATTTAATTTAGGACTCGAACCATGAAAAGAAGACACTATAAAATGTCTATCTTGATGGCCAGATATTAATATACAAATGGATCAGTTATGATGTTGACAATTATTACTTCAGTAGGCCTAACTGCTCCTCAGTGGACATCAGTTAATGTACATTTTAAGGTTGACTGGCCTGCTTGTTATTTGGTGAATTATTTGGCCTGAGATATGCCTCCCTTGTAGAGCTACAGCTATAGCACTTTTGAGTCTGTACCCACTGGGCACAGCTGTAAATTCAACGTCTATTCCACGTTGGTTCAACGTAATTTAATTGAAATGATGTGTAAACGACTTTGATTCAACACGTTGGCTAGTGTCTAAGCCTAATTCTTGCACATCTGAAAATGTACCATCACTTTACCCTGGATAATTTGTCTGCTTTAGTGAAGTAGAGATACTTCACATACACTCAGACAATGAGACAACCCTTGGGAGTTAAGGTTTTAATGCAGAGCTGAAATGTCTATTTTTTTTAGCATGGCAGTGTGGATGGCTACATCAAATTAGATGGATGTCTTTCTATCCAAATGCATGACATTCCGCTTCCATCATTGAACTGGCTTCTAATGCAAATGTTGTATCAATGAGAGCTGTGTCTTTTTCAAAGCCATTTGCCCCATCTGTTTTATGATAGCTGCTGATCTAATAGTATCAGACCATCTGTTTATATTTAGTATGCTGGATTATACATTCTAATCAATTACATTGACAGGGCTGCCAACCTTTGAAGACATTTTGCTATGTGAATTTCATTGCCCCCTAACACAAGCCCTAGCCGTGGGGTCTGGGGGTCGTCCCCCATGAGAATTGTACTGTTTTAAAGCCCATTTCCTGCAATTCTACATATTTTGACATGGCTTAGGCCTAAGAGTAGAACATTTAAAAAAATGAAAACCACAGGTCAGGTGTATTCCGGAATCTTTGAACATTAAATGAACACTCAAAATTCAACGACTTTGTTACTTTTAGATTTTTGGGGTAGTTTGACACTTTATTCAGACGGTAATGAAATGAGATGGGGAGACAGGCACATTGGGAAAAACAGTGGGAAGGTTGGAAGCAGGGATTGATACCCGTTCCCAGGTGGAAAGTTGTATGTGACACGTGATGGGAGTGTTACCACAACACAAATGCTCTGCACAAGAAATTCTAATATTAATGGTTGAAGGCAGTGTGAAACCAAATCATAGATTGCAGTCTAGTTGAAGACACAACCATTTTGGATTTTGTCATTTGGGTGAACTCTTTCAAATAGGACTGGAAGAAAATCCTGCTGGCACTCTAGGAGGGTTGGCAACTCCTGATCTATGTTTCCCAAGTGTTGGGTGTTTGAGAATGTTCTTGTTATAACAATTAATTTCTCAATCATCCAACCTTTAAGAAAAATCTAATAGATTAATATTAAGGTGGTTTAACCCTAATAGTTGACGATCATTGCCATAATCTTACTACCTATGTCAATGTAAATATGCCTTGTATACTGTTGTTTAGGGTAGCTCTTATTGTTTTGTTTTACTGCAGAGCCCCAAGTTCCGCTCTACATGCCTCGGTTAGCTCCCTTGCCCCACCCCCCAGACATGCGGAGACCGCAGATAGTGAACAAACCTGTTATGGCTGCATCCCTTTGTTCTCAATTTCCGCCTGAAGACATATCCAAATCTAACTGCCTGTAGCTCAGCCCCAGAGGCAAGGATATGCATATTCTTGGTATCATTTGAATGGAAATATTCTGAAGTTTGTGGAAATGTTAATTGAATGTAGGAGAATATAACACAGTAGATCTGGTGGAAGAAAAGAGAAAGAAAGAGCATACGTTTTCTGTTTTTTATTGTTGTAGTATCATTATTCACACATACTAGGATAGCCACACAGTCAGATAGGATGCTGGAGGTAATTTTGATGGATAACACAAGAGGGCAACTGTAGGTGTGCAAAGTTTCAGACTGATAACTTCAGGAATGGGTGAGCTACATGACATTTAGCATGAAGTCACCCAGGTATCCCACACAAGTTGCCCAAATGTACCCAAGTGGCCAAATTGGTGAAATGATCTATAACTATGTACAGCAGTGCAAACAACTATACAACATATAAAAAATTCTAAATTCTAATACACACACACACACACACACACAAAAAATGTTTAAAAAAATATTAGGAAAAAAATAAATACAAAAAACTGTACACCCCTTGGAAGTCCTCATCATAATATTTTGCTGCCTGTGCCATGTCCCATAGCAGTCTCTTTCTGATGTAAAGCAGAGGCAAACTGAACAAGTGGTGCATTTCATGCGACACAGAACACAACGACGCCTCCATGCTGTGCCCTTTTGGCCCTGAGGCACAGTCATGCCTGCAGTAATGAACTGTGGCATATGAACACCACTGGGGGCACAGGTAGAGCGGGCAGCTTGGCACCGGGGGCCCCCAGTTGGAGTCGCTATCACTGTGAAAGAAAACATTTAAAAAATATTTGTATTGTATGAGCCTTTTATCATCACATAAAATAAACATATGTATTGTACGGAGCACAGGGAACAGTCACTAAGGTGTTCCATTCAACAGTCACTAAGGTGTTCCATTCAACTGTCACTAAGGTGTTCCATTGTTGTGTGTGTGATATATATATATATATATATATATATATATATATAAACAAACAAACAAACTACACATTTCATTGCAAATTTTTATTTTTTATATATTTTTATATTTCATAAAACACCATTAGCACCTACCCGTCCAGAAGTACGTCCTGTCCTTGCATAAACAGCTCCTCAGTTCGTTTGAATCATAGCACTCCAAGATTCCTCAAACAAAAAATCAGTCTCACTTTCACTTTTTCACTTTCACTTTAGAGTTTGACTTCGCTTTACATGATTTATTCGCCATGATATCTTCAATGAAATCGTTGAAACTACTACTTTCCGAAATACATCTGCGCGTAAAAAGCCTTAAAGCAACTCCTCTGATCGTCAAGGCGAGAATGGAGTTGCCAGCGCGTGCGATTACAAACAAGGAATTGTGGTCAAACCCCAAACCATTACATACTGGCGTTTACCTCAGCTCATTGGCTATCTAACCAGCTAGATTTCAATAAGATCAGTGGTCATTTGGCAGAAATATAGTCAATCAATGAAGCTTCGCTAAAATTATTGGTGCGTAAGGTAGTCATTTATCGTTGTCTTCAAATCAGTTCACTTCGGTCAATTCTCCCCGCAAAAAAAACAATGACGTTTGGCTGTGTTGCAAACATTCAGAGGAATGCACTGAAACCCACCATGACTAGATAAACGATTGTTTACAGGGGCGAATCACGCCGAATGCTCCGTAAAAAATTGATAGAGATGGAATTCACGGCACAATCGGTTTACAAAATGTTTCGATTTAGGCTATAAAAATTGATTTTATCAAAGAAAACGGCACTTCATTTGATCAATGGGACACTCAGGAAAAGAAATAAGAGCAAGATATCAGAATGTAAGTCGTAATTTTACCTTCAGATGTGAATGTGTACAAACTGTCATGGTGGAAAATGTTTCTGTTCTTGATTGCTCTTCTCAAACAAAAGCATGGGATTTGTTCTCTGTAATAGCTATTTTAAATTGGAAAACGTAGTTTGATTACCAAGATTCTAATCATTTGAAGAGTGTAAGACACTTGCATTTTCAAGAATGTTTAATGTTACGAAGTTGTATTTTTAGTTGTCACTCTGAAATTTCCCCTGATGTTGGTCCCTGTACGGGGATCGCAGCCATACTGGCGCTTCCAGAGATGCAGCCTGTCTCATCGTCACTCAATGCCTAGGTTTACCTCCACTGTACTCGCACCCTGCCATGCCCTTGTCTGTGCATTATGCCCTGAATCTATCCTACCACGCCCAGAGGTCTGCTCCTTTTACTCTCTGTTCTGAATGCACTAGACAATCAGTTCTTATAGCCTTTAGCCTTATCCTACTCCTCCTCTGTTCCTCTGGTGATGTAGAGGTTAACCCAGGCCCTGTGTGTCCCCAGGCGCTCTCATTTGTTGACTTCTGTAACCGGAAACGCCTTGGGTTCATGCATGTTAACATCCGAAGCCTCCTCAAGTTTGCTTTGTTCACTGCTTTAGATCACTCCGCCAACCCTGATGTCCTAAGCCTTGTCTGAATCGTGGTTTAGGAAGGCCACCAATAATTCTGAAATTTCCAACCCCAATTACATAATTTTCCGTCAAGATAGAACTGCTAAAGGGGGCGGAGTTAGCCTGCAGAGTTCTGTCCTACTATCCAGATCTATGCCCAAACAGTTTGAGCTACTACTTTTAAAAATCCATCTCTCCAGAAATAAGTCTCTCACTGTTGCCGCTTGTTATAGACCCCCTTCAGCTCCCAGCTGTGCCCTGGACACCATATGTGAATTGATTGACCCCCATTTATCTTCATAGTTCGTACTGTTAGGTGACCTAACTGTTGTCCGGACCTCTGGCAGTCTCTATGCCACAGGGTTTAATTCTCGGGCGACTCTTTTCTCTGTATATATCAATGATGTCACTCTTGCTGTGGGTGATTCTCTGATCCAACTCTATGCAGATGACACCATTTTGTATACATCTGGCCCTTCTTTGGACACTGTGTTAACAAACCTGCGAAAGAGCTTCAATGCCATACAACACTCATTCCGTGGCCTCCAACTGCTCTTAAACGCTAGTAAAACTAAATGCATGCACTTCAACCGATCGCTGCCCGCCCGCCTAGTATCACTACTCTGGACGGTTCTGACTTAAAATATGTGGACAACTATAAATACCTAGGTGTCTGGCTAGACTGTTACCTCTCCTTGAAGACTCGCATTAAGCATCTCCAATCCAAAGTTAAATCTAGAAGCGGCTTCCTATTTCGCAACAAAGCCTCCTTCTCTCATGCTGCCAAACATACCCTCGTAAAACTGACTATCCTGCCGATCCTTGACTTCGGCGATGTCATTTACAAAATAGCCTCCAACACTCTACTCAGACTGCATCCAATTTGCTATCACAGTGCCATCCGTTTTGTCACTAAAGTCCCATATACTACCCACCATTGCGACCTGTATGCTCTCGTTGGTTGGTCCTCGCTACATATTCGTTGCCAAACCCACAGGCTCCAGGTCATCTATAAGTCTTTGCTAGGTAAAGCGCTGCTTTATCTTAGCTCACTGGTCACCATAGCAACACCCACCCGTAGCACACGCCCCAGCAGGTATATTTCACTGGTCATCCCCAAAGCCAACACCTCTGTGGCCGCCTTTCCTTCCAGTTCTCTGCTGCCAATGACTGAAACGAATGTCAAAAATCACTGATGTTGTAGACTTATCTCCCTCACTAACTACAAGCATCGGCTTGTCAGAGCAACTTTCCGGTCGCTGCAGCTGTACACAGCCCATCTGTAAAAAATCCAACCAACTACCTATCTCATCCCCATATTTATTTATTTATTTATTTTTCTGCTCTTTTGCACACCAGTATTTATACCAGTATGTATACTTGCACATCCTCATCTGCACATCTATCACTCCAGTGTTAATTGCTAAATTGTAATTACTTTGCCACCATGGCCTATTTATTGCCTTACCTCCTTAATTCATTTCCACACACTATATACAGATGTTATTTTGTGTTATTGACTGCACAATAGTAAAATGTGAAAAATTATATTTGAGGCCTGGAGTATTTAACATCCAATGCTTATTTGTGTGACTTATTCAAAACTGTCCATTAATGGCTGCAAAAATACATAGCCTCATCATTAATTTTCAGACATAGGCATATCAGATTTCAAATGTGTGATTACACTGTCAAAATTGGAAGAAGTGGAATAATAAAAATAGCCATGGGGAATAAGTGTCATTGTTGACAAGCACACTAATTACTCTATATTTTACCCCATTGTTAAGAATTACAATTATTCCACTGATCAGGCTAAATTAAATAGATAAAATATCCTGAAGACAAGATTACATAAATCTGCCCCTACACCATCCCTAATCAAATAATTGGTATATTTATTGTCCCCCCCCCCTCTTCTTGAATCAAACTTTTGAGTTCACAATCTGACCAAAAAAGTCACCCTACCAAACTTCCCTGCTAAAACAAGGGGACTCTTGCAAGTGCGAATTAAATCTACTTTAGTGTGTGCTGTCAAAAGGCTGCATTCTGCAATAGAACTCGCCAGTTTATAGTCCTAAAACCCGGAAATTAGTTACCTCTCGTTCGTTCAGCTATGGGGGAAATTTTTTTGTTTTTGAATAAACGCCCCAAATAAGGTCTGAGGTTAACACAGGCTTATGAGATGAGATCTTATACATTTTGTCTTATGAGATAATAGCAGTCAATTAACATGACCTTTTTATGAATTCATTTGTTAAAAATTCTCAAAAAGTGACGTTAGCTGAGGAACATTATCTCATATAACAAAACGTATAAGGTCTCCTCAGTCTTTGTTTACCACAGACCTTATTTTTGGCATTTCTACAAAAACCCTACAAAAACTTAATTTATCTTTCCCATAGGCTTTGTCCAACTAACCATGGCAGAGTCCCCATAAAAATACAGCATTACTATTTCTCTCTATAGGGACGGGAATAACAGCAACATTTGAAATGTTTTAAATTTAACTAGGCATGTCAGTTAAGAACAAATTCTTATTTACAATGACGACCTACCCCAGCCTAACCCGGACGACGTTGGGTCAATTGTGGGCCACCCTATGGGACTCTCAATCACGTCCGGTTGTGATACAGCCTGGAATCGCACCAGAGTCTGTAGTGACGCCTCTAGCAATGGAATGCAGTACGTTAGACTGCTGCACCACTCGGGAGCCCAGACAAAGCCTCATTTTATTGGCAACATTGTACATAAAACAGTGCTACCGTGCTGCTCTTTTTACAGTTTTATAAACTCAGCTGAGAACTTTCTCTCTCTCTCCTTTCAACTCCGCTCTCATCTTGAGGAGCATTTCTTTTGGACGGATTCGATTATGCTGAGCCGTCACGCCATCGGGCGAAAGTGGGGAAGAAGGAGCGCCATTCTCAAATCAAAGAATAATCTGTGGCGCTCTGTCGTTTTGTCGACAAGACAGCATGGTGCATCATTTAGAAATCTCTTTTCCATCAAATAAATGTCAGAAAATTCTCAAATATTTTTCATTGGGAAGGCAGATAAAGCCTTTTGTTTATCAAAAGCAATCACTTTTGCATGGGAAAACACAGGACTCTACTAATTACTACACGTGCTTAATTAATTTTGAGCCGACTTAACCCTGGGCTTTGAACCTGTCTCAAGCCCGGAAGGAATCCTGATTCCAAATGCAATCAACTTTCAGCCCATGCAAAACACGGCTACCTGCGCACCCAGGCGAGATGAATCCCCTCAATGATAAGGGGATAGGGAAACAATGCTACCTAATATAATGTTTACATACCCTACATTATTCATCTCATATGTATACGTATATACTGTACTCTATCATCTACTGCATCCTTATGTAATACATGTATCACTAGCCACTTTTAACTATGCCACTTTGTTTACATACTCATCTCATATGTATACACTGCACTCAATACCATCTACTGTATCTTGCCTATGCCGCTTTGTGCCATCACTCATTCATATATCTTTATGTACATATTCTTTATCCCCTTACACTTGTGTCTATAAGGTAGTAGTTTTGGAATTGTTAGCTTGATTACTTGTTGGTTATTACTGCATTGTCGGAACTAGAAGCACAAGCATTTCGCTACACTCGCACTAACATCTGCTAACCATGTGTATGTGACAAATAGAATTGGATTTGATTTTGATTTGATTTGATAGAGGTTCCGCTTGTGATGTTAAATTGCAGACGCAGATCAAGGGGCCAGGGTTCGGGTCAAGAAGCATGGTTTCTACTGCTCCTACAGTTTTGCTTCGGTACTGTAGTTTAGCTGATGCCCAGCCCAGAAAGACAATTTTCCATACACTGCCACATTTTTTTGTTTTTTTGTATTTTATTTAACCAGGCAAGTCAGTTAAGAACAAATTCTTATTTACAATGACGGCCTACCCCGGATAAACCCTCCCCTAATCCGGATAGCGCTGGGCCAATTGTGTGTCGCCCTATGGGACTCTATCACGGCCGGTTGTGATACCGCCCGGTATCGAACCAGGGTCTGTAGTGATGCCTCAAACACTGCGATGCAGTGCCTTAGACAGCTGTGCCACCCGGGGTCGAATACATAGAGAAGTTACATTTCAAAATTCCTAATAAGACACTTTAGTCATCACCATTGTGCACAAAACATCCATTAAATTATTCAAATTAATTTTTGCTGAGGCCAATTTTTTTTTTTACTCAACCAAAGATATGAACATTTTTATATTCATCCAATGTCTGCCATGGGTTTGTATGACGTCGACACTGCTCCCTGTGCGCATGTGATGTTTGTCCGTATAAACGGGATGCCACCTGGATATTTACGGTCCATGAATCGACGTATGTGAAGTTGAGTAGGTTTATCTTGAAAACAACAGTCGGACATCTTGGACATATTCTTCAGTTCTTATTATACCTCAGTGGCGCAGATTCTCAATTTCAAAACAATTTGGAGCACAGTTGAAATGTTAACGCACTAACTAATTTAAAAAATCAAATCTGTACTTTTCAATGCAAGATATGAGGTGTGGTGTGAGAAGAGGGTCAAATGCGTGAGAGTTGTCAGCTTTGGCTGTATTGAGATTGTTCTAGAGTTCTTGGATTTTCTTAGACCAATCTGTTTTAGTAGTCGCTGTTCTCTACGGCCATAAAGACTGTGCCTCCCTTGACAGCTGTAGATGTAGGTGATAGATCAGGTTGAGAAATGAGGGTGACATCTTCCCTGATCTTTTGCAGTGTAAACACCCTTGGGCCAGACCTCAGCAGCAGAGAAAGGCAGACTGAGACGCTGACAGAATAGTTTCCGTTGTCTAGTTGCTGTGGTTACTTGCATTTTTGTGGAAAATGCACTCCTGCTCAGCAAGTTTAATCTCCAACAGACAGTTTATCACTCCCACACTCTCCGTGGCATTGACTGGACTGGCTGAGCGAGCAACCGTGGTGGGGATGGTGGTGGTAGTTGAAGGGCCAAAGGAGAATGGATTAGGTTTTTATTTCTAAACTGTGAGCTTATAACATTGTACTTTGACCTGAAAGTAATTTCATGCCAGTTGTCAAATACAATTTACAATGATTTATTGCAGCAGAGGTGTACACGTTATACTGTATATTACTTTTTTTTTTTAAATGCGGTATAATAAATGTTCTGTCACTACTTCTGTAACAAACAATGATAGTATTTAATCTACAATGGCCTCCAGGCTGAAATTAGTCTTAATTCCTGCTTGTAACACTGCCTTGAAGTACACATGTCAAACTCCATAGAGTATCTACCCCTACGTGTCTTCCCTCACTGGTGAATTCTCTTTGCATTGTTGCCTCATTGCTCACTTTGATTGTCCAGCTGTAATCCCAGCAGGCTTTGCTTGTGTACTGCAATTTATACTGCTCCCTCTCTCTTTCTTTATCAGTTCTCACTGTGAGGCCAGCAGGGATTCACTCTAGTTGAGAGTTTGAGCAAGGAAGCAGGCCACAGTCCAACAATACCTGAACAGCTCTACGTAAGTTCAAATACTAATATTCTATAGGGAGGTAGGTAATCAACTATATGGGCCTAATTGTTAAGACTTTGGTATTGCTGTTGAACCTTTCCTCCATTTTAACTAAGGGCTTGAACTGGGGGATGATTGGTTGTCTAGATTTTAAATGGATCTTCAATAATGCTTTAGTTAAGTGTCAGTAGAAAGGTTTCTGTCTTTGTCAAGAGTCATTCTATAGACCAGCGTTTCACAAACTCAGTGCTGCCCCAGGACTGACTTTGGTAAACTCTGCTATTATTAAGTGTCAGTTTAGTCGAGTCATTATGTAGACCATAGACTTTATCATATCTAATGTAAATAAAAGAGTTCAAACATCCTTTTGACCATGTCCTTATGCTCTTTTTTTTCAGATGTTATACTGTTATTTGTTGTGCACTGAATAATAACAATACCAGCAAAGATGGCCGGCCAGCTACAGAAGATCGTAGCAGAGAAGAAGAACGTGGTAGAGACTGTAATGGAAGTGTTTGAACAGGGAGCTGAGGTGGTGGCCAGTATCGCAGGTGACCTCTTCCCTGTTTTCGCCATCGCTGCTCCCATCGTGAAATTGGCCCTGGACAATGTGGAGAGCAAGGAAGCTGCGTTCATGAAGGAGCAGTTCCAGAAAGTTCGTGAACGCCTGGAGGTGGTTTCAGAGGAGATGCAGCGTATTAACGAGGAGATCAAGAAGAGCGGAGCGGACGCTGCCTACTTTTCTGTAGAGGAGAACATCTCCAACCAGTTCCGCAAGTACATGGACATCCTCAATGCCAAACCCAAGTTTCGTGAGGTCAAGAAGAAGCTTTTCATGGAGCATTTTGTCAAAACAGGTGGCGACAAAAACCTACACACCCTCTATAGTGCCGTGACGGGAGACAACTTCTCTGGAGAGTCAGTGTTGGAAATTACTCTTAACTATGAAGAGAAAAGTCGACGCGCAATGGAAGACTTCTGTGCCAGGTTAAAGAAACTCTTTTGCATAGGCCTCATCGCTCTGATGGGCTACACCGCTCTAAAGGACTGTGATGATGAAGAGAAGCTTCTTCAAGACTGGGGTGAAAAGATGAAGGATGTACAGGTGAAAATGAATGCTGTCATTGAGGACTGCATCACCAGCTTTCCCAAGCAGGCTGAACTGGATTCCCGGAGGTTGGTTAGGGACCACTCTGACCTGAGCAACCAGCAGCTGGCAGATGCCATTTTGGAGAAGCTGAAAAGAAAGTATGACTGGGTGTGCTGGTCTGTCCGTATATTCAGCTCCCCTTCGGGCCTGTTCTCCAACAAAAATAACATCCAGTGCCCCACAGGAAAAAATCGCTTTCAGGTGCCAGCGACAGACGAGAAGCTGAACGTCATGGTCTCCTACAGTGCCTCACCCGAGCCTCTGAACAAGGCCCACATCCAGCAGCTGATCCAGGGTCAGAAGAAACTCACCGTAGTGGGTACAGCTGAGCTCCTGTTTGAGCAGTTGCCAGGTCCATGTGCAGTCCACACGGTCAAGACTTGCAAAGACCTGGCCTGTGTCTGGAGCTTTGCCGAAGAGCTACACTACTGGGAGGAGCACAAGAACTTCTATGTTTGTGTTCACTACAATTGACTTTTTCTTACTTAAAAATGAATGAATAATTAGCCTTAGCTCCCAATGTTATATTCAGTCCAATTTGATCTTTACACTAAGACTGACATTGCCAAGTACTTTCTCTTTTTCTCAGTTGAGTTCAGATCCCCAGCTATACTAATGAGGAGGAACATAGGCTAACATTTATTATAAGGCATGATACTTACCAACAACTGTTTTACCTGTTGATCTATTCTTTGTAATGTTTTTCTTTTATGTATGCCCCCTACTAAAATAGTGTAAATAAAATCTGCTTTACATATTCAAATAAACCACGCATAATAACTGTGATAGTCATGATCTATGCCTCTGAGAATCTAAATTCATCTTTGTGTCTTGATACATGTTCTATATTGACCAAATCACATAATGTTTATGAAGTGTGTAAATATAAAAGCCTAATGTTTGTAAAAAGAAATCCCTCAAGTTTGCATAACTAGAATTGCATTTTCCCTCTTTTTATATGTTAAAAAAAACAAAAACACCTTTGACTCATTTTCAGCTGCTGCAATTTACATTCATATGACACAGTAGAGGCTGCCGAGGGGATGACGTCTCATAGAAAGGGCTGGAACGGCGCGAACGGAATATATTCAACACTATTCTACTTATTCCATTCCAGCCATTACCACAAGCCTGTTTTCCCCAATTAAGGTGCCACCAACCTCCTGTGATATGACAACAACTCAACTGACATTGTGTTTTGTTATTCCTGTCTCTGTTATTTTGGAACACACTGCTTCAGTGAACCTGCTCCCATTCCATGTGATTTGATAAATCAACCCACTACAAAGGCATGTTAAGACATATTGTTGCTGTGAAGATGTGCTCATGAATGCCTAGCATAGATGCACTCGTCACATCTTTTTACCTGTTGTGATGTGCAACAGAAATGTTGGTACCACAGGTCATCTCGACTCAGTCCATAGTTCCACAACCCTATGAAGTATTTACATTTAGTATCATAATGTTTAACCCATTCCACTTTCCTTGCATTCACTGTAGTTTGCAACTTTTATTTTCTGAGGGATTTTAATACTTTTATGGGTGCTTCACATTAGTGGTGGATGAGTGGATGAGGTGAGTTTCCCCCCAACCCCCACACACACCCTCCTTACAGCGCTTGGAGCATCTGGAAAGGTGCTATATACAGTACCAGTTTTGACTGCATTTTGTAAATGCAATAAATTAATGATTATGAAGTGGTGGTTTGACGTCTATGGCCTGCGTATTACAAACTAGCCATTGGCAATAACTTAAACCCTTTTAAAGGGGATGAAAAGAACACAATTCATTGCACCCCCTTAAACTAAGTAATAAGGACTCCATATTCAACATTATAAACTGGGTGGTTTGTGCCCTGAATGCTGATTGGCTGACAGCTATAGCATAACGGACAGTATACCACGGGTATGACGAAACATACATCTTTACCAGTTTATAATAGCAATAAGGCACCTCAAGGGTTGGTGGTATATGGCCAATATACCATGGGGGCTGTGTCCAGGCACTCCGCTTTGCATCATGCATAAAAACAGCCCTTAGCTGTGGTATATTGGCCATATACTGCACCCCCTCGGGCCTTATTGCGTAATTTTAAGCGAGATGAGACATGGATTGTTTGTGTGCCATTCAGTGGGTGAATGGGCAAGACAAAATATTTAAGTGCCTTTGAACAGGGTATGGTAGTAGGTGCCAGGCGCACTGGTTTGAGTGTGTCAAGAACTGCAATGCTGCTGGGGTTTTCACGCATGACAGTTATCAAGAATGGTCCACCAACCAAAGGACATCCAGCCAACTTGACGCAACTGTGGGAAGCATTGGAGTCAACATGGGCCAGCATCCTTGTGGAACGCTTTTGACACCTTGTAGTCCATGCTGCGATGAATTGAGGCTGTTCTGAGGGGAAAATGGGGTGCAACTCAATATTAGGAAGGTGTTCCTAATGTTTTGTACACTCAACCCACGGATGTGGTAGACTGGAAGCAACACCACTTCAGGTCTCAGGGAATGTGAAGTTATTGCACAATGGCTACTACTAGCACACCAGCTAGCTAGTTCACATCTTCCGAGCATAACTATGAAACTAATGTATCATAAACTGTTATGTTACATAAACTACTATATCTATAGTGCAATAACCAACTCACATCAAATATGTTTTACTTTCTATGTTTAATATTTGAAAAACCTGTGAAGCAAGGTTGTTAAAGTAAACGAAAACTGAAACTAAAATAAAAACAACAATTGGAATAACAATTTAGTAAACTGAAATAAAATAATTCAGAAAAACATTTGAAAAACTTTAGTGAAACTTATCTTTAACTGCAAGACAAATAAAAAATAAAGTACAAACCATCATCAATTATGTTTAGCTGTAATTGTTTTCCTTCTCAAATGGGGTCTTCAAGTTTTTTTCTGATGGGGTTTTCAAGCTTCTGAATCTGGCTGATAAATGCTGCCAGTATATGGCGATGTTTCAAATAGGCCTAGCTTGTGCATCACTATCACTAGCTATCAGTAGCTAACAGGGAAGAAATCCTAGGGCGATCGCTGACTGTGAGCCTGAACAATGGCGGTAGCAAAAGGTAAAGCCCTGTATGAGATTGTTTTGAGTTCATTGCAGGAAAAGACAAAAGCAAATGTATTGTAGTGTCAGCAGCATGTGTGGAACAGAGATCAATTGGAAAACCCAACCAACCTCAAAGTTCACCTGAACAGCACCCACAAAGAATCATACAAACAATTTCAGGATAAGGACAAGGTGAGACAGCCACCAGTTATTAGTAGATGCACGTCAACGGCATTGCTAGGACAACCAACTTTAGCGGTTTGCATGAAAAGAGCAGAAATATGGCAACCTAATTTAATTGAGTAAAAAAAAGAGAGGTAGCACTGGTTAATTTATTCATCCAGTCTGGCAAGTCCGCGAGACTGTGCGATGAACCAGCCTTCAGAAAATTCAACCAATCCCTTGATCCCAAATGTAAAACTCCTGTCGTTGCTAGAGTAAACGGGTTGATTGCTTTGCAAATGGACGCATAGGACATACGAGAAGAGAAGATCACGTGGCAAACATAGTCGAGGCTATCGAGCTGTTACAGAACAGCCAAGAGAATACCCATGACCAACATCAACCAGAGCTAGCAATAGCTTTGAACTGCGCAACAGAAATGTTTGAATCTGAGTGGGGAACCGACGATTATCATTTTAATTCCACGTCATATTAAGATTGATTCATAATTTACACCTAATCAAACCTATGCCTTGACCTTATGTATTATTGATCCCCAGTGGCTAGAAGTGACATACCCAGAAAACACAAACTATAGGCCTACAACACACGAATGGCTCCTAACCTCCCACACATAAGGTTATTTTCTGTCCCTAACACTAAAACTGAAAATAAATAATAAATAACAAAATATAAATTATTTCATTAAACTCAAACTAAATAAAAAACTAATAAATCCAAGTCTGAAAACTAACTGAAACTGGATTTCTAATATATCTTTTTAAACTAATAGAAATAAAACTCATAGAAAATCACAAAACTATAATAACCTTGCTGTGAAGTTTATTTTCAGTAAAACATTTCAATGATTAAGCATGGGTACAAATAGTCTCTAGAATTCAGCAATGCTTCACAGCATCATTGACATTTTTGGCAAGATATTGGCCAAATCAGAGACAGACTTGCAGACAGGCTAATAATGAACACATATTAAGACATTAGGTCATGAAATTATTTGATAGGTATGTGTCAGAACCTAACAGTTTGGGTAAATGCCAAATAGGCTGGTCCATCTCAAGCCAGTGGGCCTGTCTAAATGGGGGAAATTGTGCAGAATGATCATTATTTGCTTAATGTAATATCATGATGGAGATTCTGGAGCACCTCAGGGTTCTGTTGAAGGCCCATCTCTTTCCCCTCTGAATCCTGGTTAATTTCTCTTTTACCTGTTAAGTAATTTTGACTATTCTCTATTGATCAGACTTGACTTTTTGTCCTAGCAGTCTGGAGACCGTTTTGTGTCTACCTTCTAGACTCATTGTTCATTTCTTCTTGTCATAAACCATCTGAAATCAAGAACAGTGTTGATTAGACTGACTTAATGCCTGCCTTTTGATTTCAGTGTCCATATTGTGACACCATGGTCATCGCTTCTTCAACAACTTTTTGAACAATCTGAATTTAATTGTGACGCAATATTCTGCGGACATCTGCATTTCTTTTTGGTTTAAATTCTTTAAGTAACAATGGGATGGGCAACTCCAGTCCTCGGGGGCCAGAGTGATGAATTTTTCCCCCATCCCTAGCAAACACAACTGATTAAACTAATTGCATTCTAAACTGAATATCATGATTAGCTGTTTATTGGAGTCAGGTGTGTTAGCTGGGTCAAAAGTCTGACACCGATCAGGCCACTGAGGTCTGGAGTTGCCCATCCCTGACCTAACACAAAGTGTCCTCTGCATTCATGGGATGTCTCCACTCTCAGGCTCGACTTTGTCTATACTCAAGAGGGGGCTGACCATGCTAGACTGGTGAATAGGCTGAGAGGTGCTTTCAATCAGACCAAAATTACTCTTCCATGAATATGATTTGTCCACACAGTCCATAATTGAGCCGGCCCATCAGGTGACCTCAGGAACGCAGAAAAACATCACGAGGCAACGAAAAGATGTGTACGCCATGCAGGGATACATTGTGCTGGCACTTATCACCTTAACGTCACCATGTCTCTTGTTTAATCTTGTCTCCTTGGAAATAACTGAATGGTTATCAGATGGTGGGCTCCAGAAATTCACTGGCAGCATCACAAGGCCCCCACAGAGGTACTGCATAGAGAAACTAGGAAGTTAAGGCTTTCTGAGATGTATCACAAGGTTATGAGACTAAGTACAGCCAGGTTTAAACCCTTTGCAGAGAATATATTGAATTTTAATTATGAGGAACCTGACAGTCTATTTATGTAAGGAGGAATACAGATAATCCCTCTGAGAAGCTTCAAAGGGAACTGATTTAAATGTAAGTTTACCTAAGTTACAGTCTGTCCTTTGAACATTACAACATGCTTGCAGAATATAGAGTAATTTTCCTCCAATCCTTCATTCATTGATTTGGGTCTTTTTTTCCTTTTTTTTGCTCTCTTTTTCTGCCAATGCTTCTTTGAGGTAGTAAGATTGTTGGGGGCAAAATGATGTGCAGCATGTTTTCTGCACAAGGTCCATACATTTTCAGGCTTGCAACTGTTGTCGTCATCAAAGTTCAAATGTGATTTAACTCTGCACACCTGAGTTGAAAAGGATTGAAGATCTTCAGAGTTTGAGTGTTATGATTTGCACATGTAACATTTTATTTCACTTGTGAAATCATGTTGAACCATGTGATTTTGGAACACTTCACATGTGATGATATTTCACATGAAATACCCAGTAAAATACCACTTGAGTAAAAGTATTTGGTTTTAAATATACGTAGGTATCAAAAGTAAATGGAATTGCTAAAATGTACTTAAGTATAAAAAGTAAAAGTAGAAATCATTTAAAATTCCTTATTTTAAGCAAACGGCACATTATTTTTACTGACATATACAGTAAAAGTCGGAAGTTTACATACACCTTAGCCAAATACATTTAAATTAAGTTTTTCACAATTCCTGACATTTAATCTGAGTAATACAAATCCCTGTTTTAGGTCAGTTAGGATCACCACTTTATTTAAAAATAGTAGAGAGAATGAATTATTTCAGATTTTATTTCTTTCATCACGTTTCAAGTGGGTCAGAAGTTTACATACACTCAATTATTATTTGGTAACATTGACTTTAAATTGTTTAACTTGGGTCAAACGTTTTGGGTAGTCTTCCACAAGCTTCCCACAATAAGTTGGGTGAATTTTGGCCCATTCCTCCTGACAGAGCTGGTGTAACTGAGTCAGGTTTGTAGGCCTCCTTGCTCGCGCACGCTTTTTCAGTTCTGCCCACATATTTTCCATGGGATTGAGGTCAGGGCTTTGTGATGGCCACTCCAATACCTTGACTTTGTTGTCCTTAAAGCCATTTTGGCACAACTTTGGAAGTGTGCTTAGGGTCATTGTTCATTTGGAAGACCCATTTGCGACCAAGCTTTAACTTCCTGACTAATGTCTTGAGATGTTGCTTCAATATATCCACATAATTTTCCTCCCTCATGGTGCCATCAATTTTGTGAAGTAAACCAGTCCCTCTTGCAGAAAAGCACCCCCACAACATGAGGCTGCCACCCCAGTGCTTCACGGTTGGGATGGTGTTCTTCGGCTTGCAAGCCTCCCCCTTTTTCCTCCAAACATAACGATGGTTATTATGGCCAACAGACCAGAGGACATTTCTCCAAAAAGTACAATCTTTGTCCCCATGTGCAGTTGCAAACCGTAGTCTGGCTTTTTTATGGCGGTTTTGGAGCAGTGGTTTCTTCTTTGCTGAACAGCCTTTCAGGTTGTCGATATAGGACTCGTTTTACTGTGGATAAAGATACTTTTGTGCCTGTTTCCTCCAGCATCTTCACAAGGTCCTTTGCTGTTTTTCTGGAATTGATTTGCACTTTTCACACCAAAGTACTTTCATCCCATGGTGTTTATACTTGTGTACTATTGTTTGTACAGATGAACGTGGTACCTTCAGGCGTTTGGAAATTGCTCCCAATGGTGAAACAAACATGTGGAGGTCTTACATTTTTTTATGAGGTCTTGGCTGATTTCTTTGGATTTTCCCATGATGTCAAGCAAAGAGGCACTGAGTTTGAAGGTAGGCCTTGAAATACATCCACAGGTACACATCCAATTGATTCAAATTATGTCAATTAGCCTATCAGAAGCTTCTAAAGCCATGACATAATTTTCTGGAATTTTCCAAGCTGTTTAAAGGCACAGTCAACTTACTGTATGTAAACTTCTGACCCACTGGAATTGTGATACATGCATCATTCAAGACTAAGTTTCAATTGTGTGCAGCGCAATGGACATACAGTATAATGCACAACATCTCAGGAAGAATTTTGAAGACCAGAGGAGCCTCTCAAGTTGGATTTCATCTAATTGACTTTGATTGCAGCTCATATGTGTATGCTATTAGCCAGACAAAACCTGCTGAGTTCAACAATAAATAATGACTACATTTATCCTCGAGCTGAATACTTTTCCCCTCATTGTTGGGCTATTTGATGTGTAATTTTTTATAAAAAGTTTATAATAGCAGCGAAATGGCAGCTAAATAATGCATATAGATAGTAGCGTACACTGCAAAATGACACAATCCATAGTAAACTAGTGCTTTGAAGGTGGACTGACTTATTTGGCATTAATAGACTGGTTTTACGCCCAACAACTTTCTATCCAAGCTGGGAGAGAGCACGAGGACTGATCATGGGCATGCAGGCTCAGGTAGGCTATACAAGACAGTGGTGTGTTTTTATTTTTTTATAAATTGGTTGCAGATTAGTATTCTGTTGTATCGAAAATACATTTTACAATCTGCAATGTTTACATTTCCAACTTTAATTACTGAACCAGTGATTATATTATTGCCACCAGACATCATTTGAATGATGGCAGACTTGCGGAACTGTGTACAGCTTCGTGAAATGTTAAGCTTAACATGAGAAAATGACGACCAAATAGGCCTACCAATAAACATGTATCCGTTTGCTAAAGCAAAGCTATTGGCAACAGAAAGCCTATCATCAATCCGATAGGCAGCCGCATAGATATGTCCTAATTTCAGCACCATGGACAGTGGTTGGTAGTCTAAACTTTGTGAGTGACTCTCTGGCTGACACATTGTGTTTAATTTAGGGAGTGAGGGCCCCACTCCAACCTTGCAGGGGTCCAGAGAAACTGCGTTATGCCAGTGTATAGGACAGACACTTCAAAACCTTATTCCTTACTATTTATTTTTGGACTGTCTGTTTTGCCATATACAAATGTGTTAATCAATTTGTTTCTATGGGTTATAGCAGTAAAGGCCAAATTCAATGTTTCATCAAATATATGCATATATATATAAAAAAAGATATATATATACCTACAGGGGTACTCAAATTCAAATGGCAAACTTAGCTATTTTATGACCATCTGAAAACAATTCCATATCTTAACTTAGTAGATATTGCGATCTTATGGGCTTAGACCTGAAGACACTTTATGTTGCCGTTTTCATTACCTGTATTTGCCTCCAAGATAACCTATGAGCAACCAATGGTGTATGTTTGTATGGGAATGACTGCCACCTGATGGCAATGTTAAGGAAAACGGTTTTGAAACTGTTGAGCTAAGACAGTTTGTTAATTATTATTATTTGTATGTTGTTGTGTTTTTTTTTTTTGGGGGTAATACAGTAAGAAAATATCAAAATACAAAAAAGAAATAATATACAACAATCAATTCAGTAATTAACTTGATATATTCCCCTTTATCTGTCCTTTCAGTTTTGTAAAATGGCAAATACAAAAAACATGACTCAAACTGCATGAAGACATAGTTAATTTACTGTGACTTGACACTGGTTGTATGTTAACTATATGTACTACATACTGTATGTATGAAACATAAAATGTGTGGGGGCGTGTATGATGATGATGTTCCATTGATGTAGAATACATTTGATTCTATGGATTTCATGTGGAAGCAGCACCACTAAATCGTCCACGAAAAAATTTACCCTCGTGGACATTAAAGTATATCAGATCTGTGCTCTTTAAGCTGCAGGGTTAGTGGTGACCTCCTCCAGCAGAGGCTTATGCTGCTCCAGGTCCTGGATGTTCTGCAACATATCAGAGCAAAGTTACACATTACTTGGGAGGAAACAACAAACACTACGTTGGTTGGTTGGTTGTGTGTGTGTGTGTGTGTGTGTGTGTGTGTGTGTGTGTGTGTGTGTGTGTGTGTGTGTGTGTGTGTGTGTGTGTGTGTGTGTGTGTGTGTGTGTGTGTGTGTGTGTGCGTGTGTGTGTGTGTGTGTGTGTGTGTGTGTGTGTGTGTGTGTGTGTGTGTGTATACAAATCAGTATTCTACTTCCATTTGTATGGCCGTTGTATTCGCTCTGTTGAAGGGTTCTCTGTTCATACCTTTTCCCTCCTTTCCATCCTTGTACAAAGCCTTGAGACCCGACACCGCAGAGCTGATGGTGACACAAAGCTGAAGGACTGCAGGGACGATGAGCACGAAGTCCAAGGCATTCATCAACATCTAATGGTAGAACAGACACATGGAGGAGGATTTGAACATATTGACAGTTGACCGGATTGTTTACCTAAATAGCGGTGTTGGTGAACACTGGAAAATACAGAAACAGACTGGCATACCAGCTATTAGAATGTGCTTTAAAACATGGAACCCACCATCTCTGTTGAAGAACACACATATTCATTACTAAATTAAGCAGTTTGATCCATGTAATCAAATGTTAATATATTTTACTTAGAACAGAGAAGGGACACCTTCCTCACATTATGGATATCATTAAAAAACTTCATTCAAAAGCACTCACCAGTGAAACCTGCTTGGCATCTTTGCATTTCGCCAAGAGTCTATCCCTCTGCGGATGACTTGGTAGTTGTCTCACCTGGCCGCCATAGTAGTCATCTCGCCAGATGTAGTCGTCATCATTGCAACTCCACCAGAAATGGCAGTTTGCCAGTACAATTCCAGCAATGGCCAGAGAAGCACCTGACAGGTTCGTCAACATATTGATGCCCACCTAAAACACAGTCCGGGAATATAAAACCAGTTTGACTCAATTGAGTAAACCACTGAGTACTAGTTGTCTCAAATATTCAGTTGATGATTATAATTCTACTGGATCAGATTGAATGATTGTTCAATGGAGGAAGGAAATGAGGCTAAGGATTGACAGGAAATAGTTCAGGTCAATGAACAACTCACCAAGCAGGGACTGGGGAACTTCTCAGCCAATATACACATGATGCCAACTGCTATAAACTAAGAAGGCACCGAAATATCAAAATCAAATGCGCACGACCTACACAATCAACACATTATTTGTCCTGACAAAAATAACAAAAAACTCACAAGAAAATACACAGACATTTGACTTCAACCCTTCATTTTCTTTAAAAAAAATACTACTTAAGTAGGCAGGCCAAAATTTAAAAAATAAATAAAGTTACTTATATGTTTCCTGGTTTGTTTACTGTGGTTATAACTCCAAGTGAAATCATGTAGTTTCATACTAAACATGATAACATGTTAAACGATAACAAAATAAAATAATCTTACCACACCACCAAGCCAATAAGGAACCCTATACCCTGCCAGTGTAATAATCAGTGCTAACAAGGATCGCTCCCAAGTCAATGTTGAGTACTCCCACCATGATCTGTATAGTCTGTGAAAGAAAAAAATAATCATTTTAGATAACTCCCTCTCACTTCTAGTTGTGACCGATTGGTGATAGACATGTATGTTGTGTGTGTGTGTGTGTGTGTGTGTGTGTGTGTGTGTGTGTGTGTGTGTGTGTGTGTGTGTGTGTGTGTGTGTGTGTGTGTGTGTGTGTGTGTGTGTGTGTGTGTGTGTGTGTGTGTATTTTAGTTCACCCACCCCCAGAGCTGACTGGGTATTTGCTTGGAGCCTCCAAGGTCCCTGGGACACAGAGCTTGCTGGGCCGTAGCACAGGGTCCGAAGTATTTGACACAGCAGGGGCCAACTGCTTCCTTCTTTAGAGTTCACGGTAAATACAGCCACCCCTTTGCCATTGGTCACGGTCACTGACATGCTGGCCACTCATGGTTACACAGCTCTAAATCAACAGGAAAGCAGAACAATAATCGTAATGTTAAAATAAGTGTGTATGCCGTATAAGTAATCATGTTAAAAGGTGCACATTCATTCCAATAACATCTGATAATGTCTGTGTTGCATCTGTAGGACACACCTTTTTTAAAGGACTAACTATTCATTTTGTTAGAGAATTTCTGGCATTGTACAGCTCTGAATCTGCCCTAAATAAGGGCACTCTTGTTGTTACTGCTACAGTGTTAATTGGGTCATAGTGGCAAACAGGTTCCATCCCATGTAGACAACATTAAAGTTAATCTACCCATTATTTTGTTGCTTTGCTTTCCTTCATTGCGGTAATCTCTTGCCTCATTGAAAGATGATAGGGCATGTCATAAAGTGTGGTGATGAGTGGGTGTAGAGCCTCTGCTATGCCTGAGCAGGAAGTGCACATCATAAAACCCCCTCTTCTGGGAAATGACTTGAAACAGCAATTGTATGACCATGTTGCTCAAATAACTTATGAATTCAATCAATTCAGTACAGCTCAAATTTCTGCAGCACTTTACAGTAAAGAATTTAGGCTACCGATTGTTTACTTAGATATGTGGGGGAAACTCACATACAATGTCATGTATTTTGCATTAGAAAGTGCTACACCCATTTTGTACCAAGTAGGCTACACGTACGTACAAATTAGTGTTTAATTATTTTTAGTTAGCAGCAGAAAGTACCCATACCATATAATGTCCCAGTAAAACAGCTTAAACAGTAGTGTAAAATAAACTACTATCCAGGAGTTACATATGCGTCTGTCAGTGGTGGAGTTCATTTTGCATGTCCCGGTGCCCCGGGTGGTTGGAGATTTCACTTAAGGATCAATGGAATGGTCTAAAATGAGCATACTCTGCCTACCAGGCTCATCCGGCCATGCAAAACGAATTCAACCATTGGGTGTTCTGAAACACTCAGATCCCTCCCGCTGACTCACGAGAGAATGTAAACCATGACAAATGTCTGCATAGATTTTATAACTGTTGAGCTTCAATTTGCAGTATGAACTGTTCAATATAATCTATTTATTTACTATTTTGTAATTACATTTGATTACATTTATTTTTGAGAGCATGAAACTACACACCCATTTAAATTCACTCAAAATGTATTATTCAACAACAAATGCATATTTTTTGAGAAAGTGAGCTCCTCCATTCCTGGCAATTGAGATGGACACCTCTATAGGTCCTATGTGATCAGTGGTAGACCAGTCTGCTTGATGCACAGTTTGGTTTCCTTACAGGGAAGTAGCTGATAGGGAGGGCTCAACCAGTCTCAGCTAGTTCCTAACAGTACCTCCTCAGTTTAGAGGAACTGAGAGGTTAACCCTTCCCTCAATGAATAATAAACATACAATGAATTCCTGTCATTTCCTGACAAACTGAAGAACCCTGGCTGTCTGTTTCCAAGAGAGGAATGCCCAGCTTAAAGCTGGATTTCTGTACAAATATCCTCTTTCCTCTTGCCTCAGCCATAGTTGGCAGGTCAGACTTCACCCATACATCTTTTTCCAACCAGCTCCTCAACATTCCCCCCTAAGGCCCTTCTGCTATTCCCAGCCTGCTAGCTGTCTGGATTGCTGTGTCTCCAGCTCACCTAACCTCCCACTGGTCCCTTCCACACCCAGAAACCTGTTCATTTTACTCTCTGTTCCAAACGCACTTGATGACCAGTCCTTATAGCCTTTAGCCGTACCCTTATCCTACTCCTCCTCTGTTGATGTAGAGGTTAATCCAGACCCTGCAGCGCCTAGCTCCACTCCCATTCCCCAGACACTCTCATTTGTTGATTTCTGTAACTGTAAAAGCCTTGGTTTCATGCATGTTAACATTAGAAGCCTCCTCTCTAAGTTTGTTTTACTCACTGCTTTAGCACTCTGCCAACCCGGATGTTCTAGACGTGTCTGAATCCTGGTTTAGGAAGACCACCAAAAATCCTGAAATTTCCATCCCTAACTATAACATTTTCCAACAAGATGGAACTGCCAATGGCGGCGGAGTTGCAATCTGCTGCAGAGATAGCCTGCAGAGTTCTGTCATATTATCCAGGTCTGTGCCAAAACAATCTAAAAATCCATCTTTCCAGAAACAAGTCTCTCACTGTTGCTGCTTGTTATAGACCACCTTCTGCACCCAGCTGTGCTCTGGACATCATATGTGAATTGATTGCCCCCAATCTATCTTCAGATCTCATACTGTTTGGTGAACCAAACCTGGGACATGCTTAACACCCCGGCCATCCTACAACCTAAACTAGATTCCCTCAATCTCACACAAATTATCAATGAACCTACCAGGTACAATCCCGAATCTGTAAACACGGGCACCCTTATAGATATCATCCTGACAAACCTCCCCTCTAAATACACCTCTGCTGTCTTCAACCAGGATCTCAGCGATCACTGCCTCATTGCCTGCATCTGTAATGGGTCTGCGGTCAAACGACCACCCCTCATCACTGTCAAACGGTCCCTAAAACACAGGCCTTTTTAATCAACCTGGCCCGGGTATCCTGGAAGGATATTGACCTCATTCAGGGGATGCCTGGTTATTCTTTAAAAGTGCTTTCCTCATCATCTTAAATAAGCATGGCCCATTAAAAAAAATACAGAACCAGGAACAGATATAGCCCTTGGTTCACTCCAGACCTGACTGCCTTTGACCAGCACAAAAACATCTTGTGGCGACTGCATTTGCATCAAATAACAAACAGATCACCGCTATAATATCTGTTCTGGAATTAATGGGGACTTATTTTAAATACCTGTAGCCATACTTACACAAAAATCAGTAACATGTACTGTGGTGGCACAACAGACCTTTCTCAGTGGTCCTCATGATCACGTTAAAGGAGGAAAACATGCAACAACCTGCCAAAAAAAAGATGAATAATATAATGCAAATCCAAAAACCATACTCCTGATTTTCTATATAGCCTAACTTTTCTAGGTGGCTTTTCTCTACCAAGAGTGAAATAAAAATGTTTCACCTGGCTAAAGACCGGGATAATCACGTACAGCCCCCGCCCGACCTAAGGAGTTTCACACAAGTGCTGGTGGTCAGACCTCTGCAGATTGGCAACTAAATTATAGCATACTGAAAAAGGATAGGCTGGTCTAATAGTGTTAACCTAGTGTTTTTCCTTCGTCTTTGACAAAGGTTAATCACACTTTAAAAAAAAATCAAATAGTACATTCTCAGCCATGATGTACAGTCACAAATGTGAGACGAGCCTCGTTAAGAATGTCATTAGCTTGGTTTCCAGCCAATTGGCGACAGATTTTCATACGGACATTCTCAAATCCACATAAAGAAAAATATGTACATTTTCCCACGTCGGTGTGTTTCCAGCCAGTTGGATACAGACTGTCATGCGAATATTCTAAAATCCACATAAAGAAAAATGATTTTCCCACCAAACAAACGTGTTGCGGATAAAAGTCCACGCGTGAGGATGTAGTGTACACAAAATGTACTTTTTCGCTTAAAGCTGCAATAGGTAACTTGCTACTGTCATTCTCATTGAAAGTAAGTCTAAGATGTTTTACATATTTGATCGATTTACAGTAGTGAGTGCATTCTTTTCATACTAAGAAGCGTGTTTTATGTAGGCTATGGCTCCCGGTTTTAAGGTTAGTTTTTGCGTCTTTTACTTTCGGTTTTGTAGGCTACACCAGCTTCAAACAGCTGAAAATTCTATAGTTTTGGAAAATGTATTTAGAATGTATTTGAAAAATGTTTAGATCACGTGTCAA
Organism: Oncorhynchus keta; assembly: GCF_023373465.1. Taxonomy (NCBI): domain Eukaryota; kingdom Metazoa; phylum Chordata; class Actinopteri; order Salmoniformes; family Salmonidae; genus Oncorhynchus; species Oncorhynchus keta. Next base: position 62,150,702 of record NC_068454.1, read on the forward strand.
ACTCATTCCACCGAGAGCAGATTCTCGCCAGACTTTCGCTCCACCCATGTACTCCATTGACTAATTAAGGTTAGTAAGTTAGTATGAAACTCCCCTCACCCTGGTTGTCTAGGTCTTTATTGAAAGAAAAAAACGAATGCCTGCAGACACTGCCCTTCATGGAATGAGTTTGACACCCCTGGTTAAGATGGTAGGCCTACAATGATTATCTACAGGGGATCCCAAACTTTTTAACTCATGACCCACTGCGCGCACGCCACATCCAAATGTACTTTTATATGACAATTATTATATCCAATCGATATTTGCGCATAAAGGCGTTTTCCATGCGCCGCCATTTCTCGCGTTATTAATTTTACCGTCACAAAAAGATCCCACTATGTCCAATGAACAAATTATCTGTTGGCATTTATACAATTGAAGCCTACCGAAACGTCCTGTTTCCGTCACAGCTTTCATTAATATTTTTTTTATATGATATTACTTTAGGAAAAATGCATTAGGTCGTGCAGTACTTTGATTGAGTTATTAGGCATGATAGGCTGTTATTCACCTTCAAACCCTAATTTTCATGTCATTAAAGAATTAAATGAATGCATGTGGGATTTTATGCTCATTACCGCACAAAACAACTACAAAACTTTAAAGGGACAATCTGCAGTTAAAACAATAACAAGGTATACACCCCAACTATGTTACGGTGTGGTAAAAATTCGAGGGATGGGCCTTGGAGAAATATAAACCACTCTCACATTCATAAACATAATGGTGCAAGGACTGACCATCCATGATATTTACATTTGATTTTTAACCAAGTTTTTAGGATGCAGTGTTTGTTTACATTTACATTGTTTACAAACATTGGAGTAAAACAAGCTTATATTTTGGTTTTGATAGGGTGTGACAGTTGAACTAAGGCATAAATTATATTCTTCAAGAATCAATTTAGAGGTCCAAAAATGTACGTGGCAACTGCAGATTGCCCCTTTAAATATAATATTTAATATATAAAGTATTTGCCCACTTTTTTTCTCAGCATTACAATTTTAGATTTGACAGTGATTTAGAACTGGGTTTATATACATAATTGAGTAGTACACATACATTTTGGCCAAATGCAATGACACCCCCACACCACTAGACTTCAACGTTGCAAAAACCTAAGGTAAATACTGCTTTCATCTCAGCTTGAGAATTTTGTTAGCTAGTTTTGTGATGTAGCAAAGACTATTATATTGACGAGATAGTAAAGTGACCGCTATAACAATGGAAATACATGTCCTCAAAGATGGAAGGCGGGCGATGCGAGAGCACGTGGCACCATTCTACCCAATGAGAGGGCCGATACGAGTGTCAACAATAGGCCATAGAGATAGATAGAGGTCTCATCTTGTGTATGTGATATTATAGCGTCTGTAACAGCATTGGCAGCACATTTGAGACAAACTCCATTTAAAGTAGTACATGATTTTCTTCTTCATCGGTTGAAAACTCCCAACTCATAGGAATCCCCACCTAGTTGACCACTTTAACGGTAGAAGCCCTCAATGGTAATGTCCCTGCTTGAACGTGTTACATGATGAGTCCTCTATCTACCTCTATGACAACAGGCACAACTCCGATAAAGTCGTTTTTTCAAAGTTGGCGAAATGCCACGTCTGGTACACCATTACGAAACTTCTATTTAATCAAATAATCCTCACATAGCAAATAAAATATACACTTTTTTGTTGACCAAATTCGACACTTAATGACCATACAAACAAATCATATTTTCGTGGACAGCTTTTGGGCTGAGTAAAACATCTCGCTTCACCTCTTCCTCTCTGGATGTAGTGAATTTGAAGAGGAGTAAAGATGGCGGAGAACAGCGGCACAGATCCCACTGTGGATTCCAACGTTGTTGAAAATGCTGCTTCAGACGAGACCATGATCGTGGTCACGGTAAAAACTCCGAAAGATAAAGAGGAGATCGCGATATCGGAGGATTCTTCTGTCGCACAGGTATTGTTTTTGTTTCCACAGTCAGTTATGCAAGTCATGCTGTGGCTAATAAGCATAAATCGAAGTTAGCTAGCCAACTATTACCTAGCAGGTTTCCGATGTTAATTGGGAAGAATCATCTCATTTTCCTGACTAGTAATATTTATTTTCAACTTGTCCATTTCCTTAAGTCGGTTCCTAATAGTAGTTTTACTCGTGTTTTGCACAATCGGCACTGTGTAAAGACATGTATAGCAAGTATGAGCTAGCTAACTACGCAACTAGCTAACGTTAGCTTGTGAGTAAGCTAGCCAGCTACGTCTGTCAGGCTAGCTAACTTTAGCCGCGATCAGGTTAGCTGATAACCGGCTAGCCAACGGAGGCTCCGGCCATTGCGAAAGCTGATCGGGAAACGGGTGGGTATTTAACGTTCCAACACGAATCCGTTCCAAAAACTTCGTAAAGTACAAGGTTGCCAACAAACAACGCATACAAAGTAGCAGGATCAATTCACCTAGCTGCCGAATAGGTACCAACTCACCACGTAGCTTATTCTTAATGTTTGTCCGTAGGCTACCAAAGTGAGGACAGACATTTTTCGGAATCAACGTGGTGAGTGAAATGTTTTATGAAATAGCCCGCTCCCTACCCGGTATCTTATTCTGCCGCTATACAACTTTGTATGCGTTGTTTGTTGGCAACCTTGTTATTTACGAAGTTTTTGGAACAGATTCCTGTTGGAACGTACCACAAATTATACCCACACTCGGGAAACTGATCGTTAAGTTCACGGCTGGCGACATGGTTAATGTTGTATTTGGTGATTCCCTAAACCATTCATATTTTACCTAATTGTTCTTTATAAAACTAAAAGGACAGCTAGCAGATTCACATCGTTAGCTAACGTTAGCTAGCTAAGCCAAGATAACTTGTTTTTGTTGACCAACATTGAATGATTTGGGTGTGTACCTATCCTCTTTATTCCCATTTGTCTTCACTGGCCACTTCATTCTGTCTCGTGCATACAGTTTAAAGAGGAGATATCCAAAAGGTTTAATGCCAAGCAGGACCAGCTGGTGTTGATTTTTGCTGGCAAAATCTTAAAGGATGGAGACACACTGAACCAACACGGCATCAAGGACGGACTCACTGTTCACCTTGTCATCAAGACTGCTCCCAAGTAAGAAGATTTTCTTGCCCACTATTCTAGTGACATGATTTTGTGTGTGAGATAATGGGAACATTTAGGTTGATAATGACCTCGCTTTTTCTCCAGGGCTACAGTTGGTGGCACATCCCAGTCCTCGGCATCCAGCTCTGGGACCCCCCAGGCCACCAGCAGCGTTAACCCCAGCGCAGCGCCCAATGACAGCACAACACCAGGCACTGGGCCTACCCCAGCCTCCACACAGCCACCCAACTTACTGAGTTAGTGACCCAGTCCCCACCAAACCATCTCACAGAAAGACGGCCATATCGCCATACAACTACTCAACATCCACACAACTAGGCACTAACCTATATCCTTCCAGTAATCCACCGCCCCCTTGTGTCTGCATAGGTGGGTTTGGTGACCTATCTAGCCTGTCAGGCATGGGCATGGGCTCGGCCAACTTCATGGAGATGCAGCAGCAGATGCAGAGACAGCTGATGTCCAACCCGGAGATGCTGTCTCAAATCATGGACAACCCTTTGGTGCAGAACATGATGTCCAACCCAGACCTGATGAGGCAGATGATTGTGACAAACCCTCAGATGCAGCAGCTGATGGAGCGCAACCCTGAGATCTCCCACATGCTCAACAACCCTGAACTTATGAGACAGGTTAAGTCTGAAGCTCAGATGGGTCCTTTGTGCAAGGTGTCATATAATTGGTTTTAGGGAATCATAGTGTGTCTTGGCTTTATTTGAATCTCTCTTAATTAAGAACCTATGCTCGAAGAGCATATTACTCAAACCATTTTGCTTGTTTATGTAGTTAGCTTACAATGTAGTTGAAATGTAAAAAGGGGTTTATGTAACAGTGCAATTTACAAAGGCCCAAACCCTTAAACTAGACCGCACCACTCTCAGAATGATGGGAGGAATGGGTGTGAGGAGGATCATGCACAGATGCATAATGTTAACTCCCTTCCTCTCTTCAGACCATGGAGTTGGCAAGGAACCCAGCCATGATGCAAGAGATGATGCGTAACCAGGACCGGGCGCTTAGCAACCTGGAGAGTATCCCTGGGGGATACAACGCCCTCCGGAGGATGTACACAGACATCCAGGAGCCTATGTTCAGTGCCGCTAGAGAGCAGGTAGCTTATTCCTGCAAATACCATATGTAGACATCTAATTGTCTTGAATCAAGTCCGGTTGTGTGACTTAGTCCACTTTTTTCCCATCCATAGTTTGGAAACAATCCCTTCTCTGCTTTGGGGGGCAACTTGGACTCTGGCGTGCAGCCCTCCAGAACAGAGAACAGGGAGCCCTTACCAAACCCCTGGGGACCCCCTGGAACGACCCCCTCAGAGATCAGGGGGACTGGTGCCTCCACGACAACAACCTCCTCCGCTGGCGGGACTGCACCCAGTGCCTCCAATCCCCTGGGCATCAACGCCTCTGGGCTGGGCAACGGTAACACCACTACATCAGAAGAAGCACTTTCACCTTTTAGTCAATCTGCAAAACTATATTTCCCCTTACACCTGTATTAACATACCACATTTGAGTATAACCCTTGTTTTGCTGCTTAGCTGATCCGTCTGTATCTCTCATTCCACACCCTATAATCTGTCCAGGTGTGTTCGGTAGCCCTGGCATGCAGAGTCTGATGCAGCAGATCTCTGAGAACCCCCAGCTGATGCAGAACATGCTGTCTGCGCCCTACATGCGCAGTATGATGCAGTCGCTGGCGCAGAACCCTGACCTCGCCTCGCAGGTCTGCACAACTTCAGCCCTCTCTGCAGTAGGATTCAGAAGTCCTGATGAATATTCTAGGCTATTTTGTGTGAAGAGTAGAATCATTGCTTAATTCTTTACTAATTCCCTCAGGCAATGCTGAACAACCCCCTCTTTGCCGGAAACCCCCAGTTACAGGAACAGTTGAGACATCAGATGCCGGTCTTTCTCCAACAGGTCAGATTTCTGTCTCCAATTATACACTTTAGTTCCATATACTGACAACAACATCAAAAAAGACGACAGAGTGTTATGGAAGGTGCTGAGTTTCTGACTGTGACTAAATGGAACATCATTTGGGTTGACCAACTAAATGGTTATTTTACAGATGCAGAATCCTGAGTCACTGTCTGTGATGACTAACCCCCGGGCCATGCAGGCTCTCATGCAGATCCAGCAGGGCCTGCAGACCCTACAGACAGAAGCCCCCGGACTCATGCCCAGGTACTGGACCATCTATTATCCAGTAGATGCTTACTGGGCAGACTCGTGCTTTATAAATTTGATTTTATTGATGATGCCACTTAAACTATGGTTCTTCTCCTAGTTTGGCTCCTGGTGGGATCCCAGTGATTCCTCCAACCACAGGAGGCAGTGTGGCCCCAGAAAATCTTCCTCCCCCAACACAGGGCTCAAATCCCACTGCTGCCACTAACCCATCCCAACAGCAGCAGCAGCTCATGCAGCAGATGTTACAGATGTTTGCTGGAGGAGGAGGCAGCTCATCGGTATGTCATTGAGCTGCAAACATAATTTCTGACTTTCTACTTGGTAACTATACTTTGCTATTTGCTATCCAGTGGGTTAGCATTAGCTTTGTGTTTCTACTGGCCTCATTGACCTAAAACCAATTAATACTGGTACTGAGACTTGTCTCCTAACAGTCACTCAAATAGGACCCCAACAACATTTTCCATGTAGGCTCATATAAAAATGGACTTTGGTTATGCTCCCCTTCGCAGACCCAGACCGTAACCCCGGAGGTGCGGTTTCAGCAGCAGCTGGACCAGCTCAGCGCCATGGGCTTCATCAACCGCGAGGCCAACCTGCAGGCCCTCATCGCCACGGGGGGAGACATCAACGCTGCCATTGAGAGACTGCTGGGCTCCCAGCCCTCCTAACTCCCTTAGCCCCCTGAAATTACTGGGAGAGAGGGGTTAGGTAGGGGGGTTGAGGGCTGGAGTCGGAGTTTACAAATGAACACAGTCCTTCATCACAGTCTGACAAGCCCCTCAGATAGACTCAACTGAATTCCAATTACTATTCATCTCTTTGGCTGATCTGTGAAAAGTAGGAAAGATATGGGGGCAGGAAGTGGGTGTTCAGATTCAAGTTTCTATTGGAGAGATCTCATATCAACCCTGTGGAATGATGACATCGCTGCAAAATGACGCCACCACTAACATGACTACTTCCTCTGTTGACTATGGGAGATTATTTCTGAAATGACTGCCCATTTGCTGGACATGCATGAGGTTGCCGACTTAACCCATCTTAATGGATTGTGTTTAGCCGGTAACGAGTTGAAATTTGGAGGAATATGAGTGTTGAAATCATAGGTCAGAGGAATCACTCATTCTTTCATTGTCATGAGAACCTGCTTGTTTTTACTTAATTTCACTCTATCATGCCTGATTGACTAGTATTTATTACAGGAGCTGTAGAAGTTACCTTCTCTTTTCTTTACCACTCACCTTCAGTATACCTTCTGCTTTAATCATTTCTTGACATCCTTCAAAACTGATCCTGGCTGTTGGATTCTCTGTTTGAGCACTATAGTGCCCCTGGTTCAGCTGTTTGCTTACACTTTCAGCTTTTTTGGAAGGGATGATTTTCAGATTGGAAGGTCAGGCAAGGTAGCTTGGTGAGCTCTGTAGTTAATGCTACATTGAGTCAATGAATGCTATTGAGTGTAAATTATTCAACTGTTTAGGCTCTGATTATGGGTTGTGATAAGACCTCAATGTTTTAATCTGAGCAATGATAAAAATGCAGACACCTTTTACGTTAACCATTTTGTTTATTTTCATACAAGCAGCGGTTTAGTGCCTGATAAAAATGTATGTATTGGGTTCAGCAATATATTCAAAAATAATTTGTGAAATCTATAACGACAAAGTGTACTAATAGCATAGAGAATCGTTTTTCTTAAACCCATACAAATTAGTTGCAGTACCTACAGTTAAAGAACATCTGTTCAGCGCTGCCTTTTTCTTGGAGTCACTCTGTTATCTATTCTAATAATACCTTTCAAGAAACATGATCAAGTGTGTGGTGGTGATTCATTTAGTTCAGAAGCATGGTCTACACCAGTAGTCTTCACTCCTGATCCTGGAGGGATGCACCCTATGCTGAATTCAGATTCTCAATCCTCAAAATGCACACTTGTTCACCACACCTCAGATTTAAAAGCACTGGACTGGACTGCAGTGAGAAATGTGGTGGAAACTTCATTTAGCCCAAGCTTACGCCAATCCGCACCCTTTTGGCAAAGTGAAATTGGAATTGAGTGCAAGCCCAGTGCAAACACATGTGATTCAGCTATTCATGATCTTGATGAATAGTTAATGTTGGAGACTTAGCCTGTTCACACTGACTGCAACCCCCTAGGACCAGGTGTGATTAACACTAGTCTACATTGTGTATGTTATGAAATTATATGAACTTGATATGGATGATTTGTTCAACTTGTATGGGAATTGTGTGTAGTTTGAGAGGTGGGAAAGTTATAGTGGTGACCATGCATATTTGGTAGATCATAAAAGGACCAAGCTTGAAAATATAAATTGTGAACTGAAATAAACATTGAAATATCTTAATGGCAATTAAGCATTAAGCTGTTTTAACATTCACCAGAGAGGAGCTTGGATTTGTTTATTTTCCTCCATGATGACAAAATGTATAAAAGCATGGATTTCTTAGATCTTCAATTTATGATAATTTCATATCACTTTGAAGATCCTGGTCTAAAATGGTGGCTAAAGGAAAGATGTGTAAGTTATAAACAAATGACTGGGGCTAGTTCAATCTCATCAATTATGCTTGGGCTGTGAAGTTGGGAGCAATGAAATTCTTAGATTCATCCGGCCTCACCTCAGAGGTTACTCGGGGTAGCTATTATAATTTTTTAACTGATCTGAATCTCATGTCTGAAAATATGATGGGGATATATGCCATTTTGTGCCCTTGATATACCATATTGTGACTTTATTCAATCACTGCAATTAGCTAACTCTGTTCTTCTAATACAGATTCTCCCCCAGTCCCCTTACTTGGACAAGTGTTTAACATCTCAGGAGGAACATGAAAAGGATATAAATTCTATAATTGGGGCAGATCTGAGCTGAATTGGTGCATTTGAATATATTATTCCAGTGACCGGTTTCAATCGTCTGGAACGCACCCACTGCCAGTGTCATTCCCATAATGCATTACGATTTGTATCAGGAAGTTGAAGGGGTCAGCTGACTGGATTGTGTTGTTATTGAAGAAGTCACTGAACTGGGTGATAATATACATTTCATCATAATTTCGCCCAAATTAATCGAGTTGCAAAGTATTGCTCACTCCAACCATGTTGCGGCCAAAAGCATTGACGCAAGTTCTCAGCCAGGCAAATACAAGCGGAGTACAAAGCACACTGTAAGTATTGAGTGGCAGAGGCACGTGAATATAGCGTTCTTTTTTGCTTTCTGGCTAAATTGGCTAATAATTTGTTTTTAAGATTACTTTTAACGACAGCTACCTACATGTAGGTAAGTCTTAGCTAACACTCTCCTTGGCTAAAGTATCTACATGTTCTCCCCGCAGATTGTTAAACAATGAAGGGTCTCTTTTGGCTTACTCTGGCTATGGGGACACTGACGCTCGAGTGACCGCTGCCATCGCAAGCAACATCTGGTCGGCCTATGACAAGAATGGGCATCAAGCTTTTAACGAAGATAAACTCAAATTCATTCTGATGGATTGCATGGTTAGAGTTTGAACTATATGGTCTAGTTACTATGCATGAACCAAATGTCCCCCCCCCCCAATAATTCTGCCTTGCTTTGATTATTCATTGAGTATCACAGTCAGAGACTCCATAGAAAATCTGTTGTATGCCCTATAACGTTAGTTAAATAGTGGTAGAAAATGATGACCTAGGCTAGTTGGCAGCTTGGGAGGTAGTATCACCATTAGAGGTCGACCGATTATGATTTTTCAACGCCGATACTGATACCGATTATTGGAGGCCCAAAAAATGTCGATACCGATTAATCGGCCGATTATTGTTATTTTTTAATAATAATAAAACATTTTTAAAAAAACATTAGTAATAATGAGAATTACAACAATACTGAATGAACACTTATTTTAACTTAATATAAGACATCAATAAAATCAATTTAGCCTCAAATAAATAATGAAACATGTTAAAAAAAATAATAATAATGCAAAAACAAAGTGTTGGAGAAGAAAGTAAAAGTGCAATATGTGCCATGTAAGAAAGCTTACGTTTAAGTTCCTTGCTCAGAACATGAGAACATATGAAAACTGGTGGTTCCTTTTAACATGAGTCTTCAATAGTCCCAGGTAAGAGGTTTTAGGTTGTAGTTATTATAGGAATTATATGACTATTTCTCTCTCTACCATTTGTATTTCATTAACCTTTGACTATTGGATGTTCTTATAGGCACTTTAGTATTGCCAGTGTAACAGTATAGCTTCCGTCCCTCTCCTCGCTCGAACCAGGAACACATCGACAACAGCCACCGTCGAAGCAGCGTTACCCATGCAGAGCAAGGGGAACAACCACTCCAAGTCTCAGAGCGAGTGACGTTTGAAACGCTATTAGCGCGCACCCCGCTAACTAGTTAGCTATTTCACATCGGTTACACCAGCCTAATCTCGGGAGTTAATAGGCTTGAAGTCATAAACAGCGCAATGCTTGAAGCACAACGAAGAGCTGCTGGCAAAACGCACTAAAGTGCTGTTTGAATGAATGCTTATGAGCCTGCTGGTGCCTACCACCGCTCAGTCAGACTGCTCTATCAAATCATAGACTTAATTATAACATAATAACACACAGAAATACGAGCCTTAGGTCATTAATATGGTCGAATCCGGAAACGATCATCTCGAAAACAAGACGTTTATTCTTTCAGTGAAACACGGAACCATTTTGTATTTTATCTAACGGATGGCATCCATAAGTCTAAATATTCCTGTTACATTGCACAACCTTCAATGTTATGTCATAATTATGTAAAATTCTGGCAAATTAGGCGGCCCAAACTGTTGCATATACACTGACTCTGCATGCAATGAACGCAAGAGAAGTGACACAATTTCACCTGGTTAATATTGCCTGCCAATCTGGATTTCTTTTAGCTAAATATGCAGGTTTAAAAATATATACTTCTGTGTATTGATTTTAAGAAAGGCATTGCTGTTTATGATTAGGAACACATTGGAGCAACGAGAGTCCTTTTTCGCGAATAGGCACCGCATCGATTATATGCAACGCTGGACACGCTAGATAAACGAGTAATATCATCAACCATGTGTAGTTAACTATTGGTTAGGATTGATTGATTGTTTTTTATAAGATAAGTTTAATGCTAGCGAGCAACTTACTTTGGCTTACTGCATTCGCGTAACAGGCAGGCTCCTCGTGAAGTGCAATGTAATCAGGTGGTTAGAGCGTTGAACTAGTTTAACTGTAAGGTTGCAAGATTGAATCCCCAAGCTGACAAGGTAAAAATCTCTCATTCTGCCCCTGAACGAGGCAGTTAACCCAAAAATACAGATTTCCGATTGTTATGAAAACTTGAAATAGCGCCCTAATTAATCGGCCATTCTGATTAATCGGTTGACCTCTAATTACCATCAAAGGTCAATTGAAATTCAATGTGCATGCATTTTTATCTATTCCTTTCTTGTCTTCTCTTTGCAGGAAGGCAGGGTGGCCATTACACGGGTAGCTAACCTACTGTTGTGCATGTATGCCAAAGAGACTGTGGGCTTTGGAATGCTTAAAGCCAAGGTGAGGAAGAATACTTTGAGAGTGGATGACATTGGTAACATTGGTATTTGAATTGTGTTGTATTTGAAATTACAAAACACTAATGACTTATTCCTGAAGAGAACAAGTATGTACTGTTGAAGTCGGAAGTTTACATACACTTAGGTTGGAGTCATAACTTGTTTTTCAACCACTCCACAAATGTCTTGTTAACAAACTATAGTTTTTGTCAAGTCGGTTAGGACATCTGCTTTGTGCATGACACAAGTAATTTTTCCAACAATTGTTTACAGACAGATTATTTCACTGTATCACAATTCCAGTGGGTCAGACGTTTACATACACTAAGTTGACTGTGCCTTTAAACAGCTTGGGAAATTCCAGAAAATTATGTCATGGCTTTAGAAGCTTCTAATAGGCTAATTGACATCATTTGAGTCAATTGGAGGTGTACCTGTGGATGTATTTCAAGGCCTACCTTCAAACTTGGTGCTTCTTTGCTTGGCATCATGGGAAAATCAAAATAAATCAGAGAAAAAAAATTGTAGACCTCCACAAGTCTGGTTCATCCTTGGGAGCAATTTCCAAATGCCTGAAGGTACCATGTTCATCTGTACAAACAATAGTACACAAGTATAAACAATATGGGAACACGTAGCCATCATACCGCTGAGAAAGGGGACGCGTTCTGTCTCCTAGAGATAAATGTACTTTGGTGTGAAAAGTGCAAATCAATCCCAGTACAACAGCAAAGGACCGTGTGAAGATACTGGAGGAAACAGGTACAAATGTATCCATATCCACAGTAAAACGAGTCCTATATCGACATATCCTGAAGGACCGCTTTGCAAGGAAGATGCCACTGCTCCAAAACCGCCATAAAAAAGCCAGACTACAGTTTGCAACTGGACATGGGGACAAAGATCGTACTTTTTGGAGAAATGTCTGCAAAAATAGAACTGTTTGGCCGTAATGACCATTATGTTTGGAGGAAAAAGGTGGAGGCTTGCAAGCCAAAGAACACCATCCCAACCGTGAAGCATGGGAGTGGCAGCGTCATGTTGTGGGGGTGCTTTGCTGCAGGAGAGACTGGTGCACTTCACAAAATAGATGGCATCATGAGGGTGGAAAATTACGTGGATATATTGAAGCGACAACTTCCTGACTAATGTCTTGAGATAAATCTTGGTCGCAAATGGGTCTTCCAAACGGACAATGACCCCAAGCATACTTCCAAAGTTGTGGCAAAATGGCTTAAGGACAACAAAGTCAAAGTATTGGAGTGGCCATCACAAAGCCCTGAACTCAATCCTATATAAAAATGCGTGGGCAGAACTGAGATGGCGTGTGTGTGAGCAAGGAAGCCTAGAAACCTGACTCAGTTACACCTGCTTTGTCAGGAGGAATGGGCCAAAATTCACCCAACTTATTGTGGGAAGCTTGTGGAAGGCTACCCAAAACGTTTGACCCAAGTTAAACAATTTTAAAGGCAATGCTACCAAATACTAATTGAGTGTATGTAAAGTTCTGACCCACTGGGAATGTGATGAAATAAATAATTCTCTCTACTATTATTCTTACATTTCACATTCTTAGGATCACCACTTTATTTTAACTGACCTAAGACAGGGAATTTTTACTAGGATTAAATGTCAGGAATTGTGGAAAAACTGAGTTTAAATGTATTTGGCTAAGGTGTATGTAAACTTCAACTGTAATTTAAAGAGCCATGAGCACAGATCATGTCTGCATACCATACTAAGCATATTTCTCCTGTCTGTGTGGTATTTTTAGGCTGAAGCACTGGTGCTTTATCTGGAAGAACCTTTAACTCAAGTTGCTGCGTCATAGGGGAAGTCTGGCTGGAGCGTTGTCTTCCATTTTGTCTCCCCTGAACATACATGAACTCTTATTGCTGATGTGAATGCTTTACCTGGTCTTCATGAACCACTGCAGTCTGTATGAATGAACTGAGTATTTATCTTCTGATTTATTATATTTATACTCAATATGCTCTAACTTAATACTTGAGTTTTTAGTAATTTGGCCTTTTGTGGCATGCAGTTCAAAAGTCAAGCTCATACTTTGTGTAAGGCTGGCTAGGTACATCTTTGAGATTCAAGAGGACTGCTGAAAATGCTGACACATTAACGTTAAGGCATTCACTGTTTACCCTAGTCAGAATCTTACATTTGTCTGTTGCTGCCACCCAATAAAATGTATGATATCCCTTTGTAACAGGCTATCCATAAGTTGTTGTTTTTTTCAATTGAAAAATCAATAAAAAACATCTTCAGGGATATGAAATAAATGGTTTTATGTATTTGATTTATATGTTAGATTTTTTGTTCCAGGGGTACCAAGTTGTTTTTTTGCATTACAGGTTTGCTGAACAGACCGTGCCAATTGTTTGACAGTATTGTTATTACTGATATATATATTTCTGTTTGACAATTCAGACCTTTATCAACACTGTTTCTAGGTCTCTTTTACTGTTGCTTTGTGTTCCTGGTTTGAGATTAACAGAACCAAGGGTTGGTTAATTCCATAATTGCATACTGTAGCAAAACATTTAGCAATGGAAACAGTTTTGTAACAATTAGGTTCTATTTGGCAGGTAGGTCCCTCCCTGTTTCGTTTGGTTCATAGTGAATACACCTCAGAGGAAGCAATGATCTGTCTCTCACCATGAAAAAGGGATAGGGAAACAGTAATTTCCTGAAGACACTCATTTGGTTTGTCCACCAGGTGGCATGTAGCAATTGTTTTCATACAGTTGCTCATGCTGTTGTCCTACCTGTTCAACCTGCCAAAGACTTACACCAAGCCACTCCCCCAACCCCCATCATTCCTCAGCAGAACTACCTGATGACAGAGCGGAGCAAGTTCCTTGTAAACAATCTAAGTTTATATTAAACAGAGGGGGGCAGGTGACTTGCAAAGTATTTGTGCAGCTCTTTTAAATCTGAAGATTAGGGTGAGTGGCTTCTGGGCCAGTGTCATCTTTCCTTTCTCCCCTCACACTTTGAGAGCTCGACTTGAAGACAAGGCTTCACATTGTGGCACCACTGAAGGGGTACATCATGGGTTCAGATGAGGCCTACAACTTTGTCTTTAAGGGTGAGTCATGTTCTTTCACATTTAACAGATTGATGTCTTACATTTACATAATGAGGCAGACACTCTTATTCAGTAGTGAATGCATGCATTGTCAGACTTTTTTTGCTTACTGGTCCTCTATGGGAATCAAACTCCTAACACTGGCATTGCAAGATCCATGCTCTACTAACTGAGCCACAATAATGATATAGTGTATATGTCATCAGAGTGACTCTGGAACCTACTTTTTCTGTAGTAGAGCTAGTGCAGTGTTCAGTACAGACAACCATTGGGTTCTGTCACTTAAGTGTGTGTATGCTAAGGCTAGAAGTTAAGTGCCAGCACAGTATCAAAAGCACACAGTAGATTGTTAGTAACACATCTACCACACAGATAGGATGCAGGTCTCTCTCACCTGTGTTGAAATGACAGAAAAAGTCTAGGACACACCCTGTTTCAGAAGCAAGTTGTCTTGCCTAGTGCATGCACTCAATAAATATTGGCAATTATGTTTACGCCAGTCCTGTAGTGCAGGGCGTCTCAGAGTAGGAGTGCTGATCTAGGATTGGTTTAGCATTTTAGGTCATGATGAATAACCCTGTATGGACAGATCCTAGATCAGCACTCCCTCTGGGACAGTTTGTGGATAAAGGCCCAGGTCTAGGAGTTTTATCCAGTACTTTTAAGAATGCCTCTAACCTTGAGGTTCATTAATAAGCTACTGTTGGTATTTTACAAGTCAGTACAGTGCTACTTCAGGAATGTTGCTATTTCTATGAACTTGAATGCTATTTCTCTGTAACTGAATACATTCTCGACCTCCAACTGTTATTGTGGTGAGTTTCACAAGCTTGTCAATGTCATTCCAGGAAAACACATGTTCCTGAATGTTTGAGCCTATCACTCTTTCCATTATGTCTATAGTCACACTAGAGAAACATGTGTACTGTTACACTAAATGACCTACTAAGGCCTATACGCTGCAGGCATGGTAGAGGAGGTGATGTTGTGCATCACAAATTTAGTGTGTTTTCACTGATCCACATGTAAGTTTCTGCCATTCATTCTGGAACGAAGGACTAGGCCTAATTCTACTGTAACTTTTTATTTTTGAAACCATCCAGACATCATGAAGTCAAATCTAACTGATTCCCTGCTTTGATTGTCTAAAAGTAAATGCATCTTTTGTGTGTAAATACGCTGAGGGAACTACTCAGTCATAAATCAATTGAAGTAAAACTGAATTATTATTACATGAGGGGGAGTTTTCTGCAATTTACTTAATCCCCTTTTTCCTCAGAATAAAGTCAAACCAGGCCAGTAGAGTGCTTCAAGGCCTCTTGTCCTATTTGCCATGGAAACCAGGGGTATTGTTTGCATAAGAGGTTACTGAGTATGGGAGGGGAAATGGCCACATTTTCATCTCACCTACTAAAAGCAGAACAATGATCTGCCAATGGAGTGAACAATTACCCAAAACAAACCAAAGTAGAACATCATAACCATTCTTTCCTGCTGCTTTACACCTCAGGTTAAATCTAACCTGGGCTCGGAGACCAGAAACTGGATAGTTGCTTTATAATGTAAATCTGGGAACATGAACAGGCATGACTCCAACATTTTTGCTTTTGACAAATAAGGTATTGCCTGTTTAAAGCTCTGTAGCATAAATCAGCATGCTGGGAAGATAATCAATACTCGCATATACTTGCATATTTGTGGCAGCAGGTAGCCTAGTGGTTAGAGTTGGGCCAGTAACCAAAAGGTTGTTCTGCCCCTGAACAAGGCAGTTAACCCACTGTTCCTAGGCCGTCATTGTAAATAAGATGTTGTTCTTAACTGACCTGCCTAGTTAAATAAAAGTTAGAAAATCTTATCCCCACTTGTGGTTTGGAGGGCAATAGATAGAATATGTATTAGGTGACTGTACTAAAACATGTTGCCCCTTTTTTAACCTTCTGCACACTGCTCTTTTTCACATTCTTGGTTTCCTGGGTACTTATTTCTTAGATCTTCCTTGCTGGTGCGTCATGGAACTTGGATGTCTATCTTGGTTCAGCTCACATTCTCATGGTTGAGAGTAAAGCAGGAATTGGTGTTTGGCTCAGTTGGCTGTGTTGAAATCATGGTGTCATTGTGACGTGGTCATATTTTCCTATATGTTTGTCAAGTAAGCCAAGGCTGGCTTTCTGAGTCAGCTGCTCACACTCTATAAGCAAAGACATGAGTCACTGAAACATACAAGGGGGCTTCATTGCTCCTTGTACCTCTTCTGTTTGGACTCAGTAGACTGATTGCTCACAGCAAGATAGATATAGGGAAGTATCAGCGTAAACTGTACCACCAGATTTTTTTAGTCGTTTCCTCTTTTGAAGGCCTGTTTCATTACAGGAAATTCCCCAAGAGCAATGCAATAAATCCCTTCCTCTCTGGTTCTCCTTTGGTTCTCTTCAACAACTGACCCCTCATCACTGTATATACTACATACCTATTATCTCTTAACCTACACAGCGTAATAATAACATATTAGCTCCCATTTGCTGGATTATAATTAACATGAACAAGCATGATAATTAATTTTAAAGACACCTGAGCCATGATTTTGATGCTACTTCTCAGATGGTTTGTTCTACATTCCTCACTTAACATAATTAGCCAATTAACCATTTGCACGGGTGTGGTGCTGTTTCTGTCATAGAACACCATTGTGAAGAGAGTCCTAATGATATAATGGGAATAATGAGCAGCAGACTAAGACTGAGGATTTAGGGTAGGGTTAGTGAAATTGAGTGGGCTGTTTGAGGACACACCTAGGCCTCACCTCAGAGTTACACTATGTGCATGAAGTTCAGGGAGCAGCCTTATTGTAGTTATGAGTTGGTATTAATCAATGGGTGAGATTATAACAGTAAAAAAAGATACATTGAAGAATCGTTGTTTTGTGTGTAAAAACCATTACTTACTCTCATTATTGTAATTCCATATGTGTTGTGCCCTGAAATGGCACCTTGAGGTTCTATGCCTGATACTGTTGTGCATCTGCACTATGGCAAAATAAAGTGTTCTATGTGTAGGAGGACACACGCCCAGTCCCCTTTCTAGATGATAGACATACCATTCATTCACATGATGGGGACTCACTGGGGATGTAAATCACATATTAAAATATCTTTCTGGTGCACTAGAACTCATGCCCTCTTCTCCCCCTTCTTCCTTCTCCAGTGGTTCTGATAGGTGAGTCCGGCGTTGGCAAGAGTAACCTGCTCTCCCGCTTCACCAAGAACGAGTTCAACCACGACAGCCGCACCACCATCGGGGTGGAGTTCAGCACACGCACAATTCAACTGAAAAGTCTCATCATCAAGGCTCAAATCTGGGACACGGCTGGGCTGGAGCGGTACAGGGCCATCACCTCCGCGTGAGTACTCTGGGTGAAACTGTGGTCCCACGTACACACACACACACACACACACACACACACACACAAAGGGACCATTTCTCACTATTGTGTGGGCATCTTGGGTGGTATTATAGGCCCAAACACTCCACATGGACAGGCACTGGTTTCACATTTTTCCCAGATAGCCTGGAGGAACAAACAGCAGGTTCACTGTTCCAGTCATTTACTACTTGTGCATTTTGGTCTAAATATCCATTTGGCTGGACATACTCAATAAACATCCAGACTCAAACATGTTTCTTCTCTGACTTAAGAAATTCCTGACTTGTTATTTTGTAAAGACTCTGGAAGGGTTAATGGCATGGAAACACATTTCAAAACAATAATACTGTGTCCATTCAATTTAATGACAAGACAAATCTGAGGATATGCTATACCACTGCAGGATTAGTTCTTCTCTGTCCAGAGTTTAGTAATTACTTTACTGAATAATTCCCTCATGTACATTTGCTTCCCTAGAAATGCCTTTCTGTAATCAAAAACAAGTCTATTAGAATATTATACATCTTTTGTCGGTTCAATCATGTATCATACTATGGAGGCCTACATGGCATTTCAAGAGGAAAATGGGATATGGATACTCAGAGGCATCACCCATCACATACTGTATCAATATGACTAAAAACATCATTTACTTATTGGTAAGGTGTTGACTTATCTCATCACCTCTTTTTCTTTCATATTTTCTACCAAGTTATTATAGAGGAGCTGTCGGAGCGCTACTGGTCTATGACATCACCAAGCATCTGACCTATGAGAGTGTGGAGCGCTGGCTTAAGGAGCTCTATGATCATGCAGACCCTCACATCGTAGTCATGCTGGTGGGCAACAAAACTGATCTGGGGTCAGAGCGATCAGTGCCTACTGAGGAGGCGAAGGACTTTGCAGGTACAGCTGCCAGCATATAACTTCAAAATGTTGTTCCCTTATATAGTGAATGGTGGTTTTGCATTGCTAATATACTAATATTCACAACAGCCAATCGGTCAATAGACTTAATTGGTCAAAACCAATTGGTCCAAGGCTTGAGCAGTGCTTGACTTGGGAGCTGAGTACCGGCACCTCAAATGTTCTACTGCTTGAGCTCCTGTTCCTCAAATAGAATATTAGCTCCAAGGTATTGTTGAGCTCCTGCACCTACTATAAATATAAACAGTACCGGCACCCAAAATGAGTACCAGAGTCTATTTTAGTCCATGTCAAGCACTGGGCTTAAGTCACTGGTTCACCCCAAATTTGACAAAATACTCTAACACTACCTCTCTTGCTCTTTGCAGAAAAGAATGGTCTATTGTTCTTAGAGACATCAGCCTTGGAGTCCACAAATGTTGAGACAGCATTCCAAAATGTCCTTGGAGGTAATTTACTTTATATATTTACAGTACCAACCCTATTATCGATTTGTTTGTTTTTAGCTCTCTAGCTAACCTTGTTTTTTTGGTGTAATAGTAGCGCAATCAATGCTCAGTAATTCATCCAAGTGGAAAGTTGGCATTGCAGAACAAAATGTTTGTGCCACGTTTATTGTTTTGTGTAAGCAGTTGTGTCACTGGCAGTTTGTGGTCAACGTTTTTTGTCACTGTTTGTTGCACCAGATTTCATACTGTATCCCTGTGCCTCTTCCATCAGAGATCCACAGGAAGGTGAGCAGTAAAGAGGTGACCCGGGGGTCCATTAGTGCCGTGTCTCTGGCCAGCCCCGTCCCCAGAGCTGCAGTCGACCCTGAAGAGAAGAAGCCCTGCTGTAGGAACCTCTGATGGGACAAACCACCCAGTGTGTGGGGGGAGAATGATGCTGAGCAAGACCTCTGATGTGACACAGTTACATGGTGGCAGACAGAATGAGTTTTCCATTCCTAAAGATGATGTAAGTACATGGCTGGAGGTCCATGGTACATTTCCCCAAAGAATCCAGAAATCATTTGAATATAAAAAATGTCTCAAACAAAGATTGTGTTAACTTTTAAGATTCAACTTTGTTTTGAAAGATACATTTTAATTTTTTTTTTTTTTTTTAAAGGTGGTCAACTGATGTACAGAATATTTGTATTTTTAGTGACTGAGGTTGGACAACAGGTGCCAAAACCATGTTAATAATTTTACACAAAACTTGATTAATTAAATTTGCTGTCACTGTTGTTTGTGATCTGTTTACTTAATGTACAGTAACATGTAATTGTTTTAGTTTATGCTTAAATTGTTCCAAAACGGCGTATTCTTATTGTGAGGTGATTTTACAACAATACATGAATATTTTTTGCACTCAAGTGCCAGGTGCATTATTGCGTGCCTTTTTACTTATAACTTTTTACATTTGATTTCCTTCACAATAATAGCCAATCCATCATACACACATTCCATTATAAAACCTCTAAAAATGCATATGCAAATAAGTATAATACACAAACAGCAACTGATCGATGAGAATATGATGGAATAGCCTACATTTTCCATCTGTGAGGATCACTTTTGAATCTAATGAAGTTATCCCATTAATGATCAGACATTGACCATATTGATCTCATAAGTAGCCCTTGGCTAAACCTACAATAATACATTTAATTTATAGTGCTTTTTTCAGACCCAAGGTGCAAAAAAATACAATAAATAGGCTGATAGGCCTACATTCAGATTGACAAAGAAGTATATATTAGTTGCATAAGCGTAGCCTACAGTTCACGTGCTGCAGTGCTGTGACGTCTTTATGATACCGTGCCAATTATCAATTAAACCTGAGGCTCATGGTGCTTTCAAGACAACTGGGAACCCGGAAGAAAAAAAACGTGTTCAAATCCTGACGTCAGTGATCTTCAGGTCGAAAGTCGGAGCTGTATAAGAGGCCCGAGTTCCCGACCTGGAATTCCGAGTTGGATGACCGTTCAAAAATATTTTTCCCAGTCGGAACTCATTTTTTCCGAGTTTTGTAGTTGTATTTAGTATGGATCCACATGAGCTGCTGCTGGGGTCCAGCAAAATTAAGATAGTTATACATTTTAAAAACATTACAATACATTCATAACATATTAAGTGTGTTTCCGTCAGGCCTCTACTACCACATATATATAACACAAAATCCATGTGTACATGCGTGTAGGGTTTGTATGTTATAGTGTGTTTGTATGCATGTGTCTATGTATGTGTTGCTTCACATGCTGTTCCATAAGATGTATTTTTAGCTGTTTTTTTAAATCTAACTTTACTGCTGGCATGAGTACTTGATGTGGAATAGAGTTCCATGTAGTGATGGCTCTACGTAGTGCTGTGCGCCTCCCATAGTTTGTTTTGGACTGTGAAGAGACCTCTGGTGGCATGTCTTGTGGGGTATACATGGGTGTCCGAGCTGTGTGCAGTAGTTCCCAGTTGTCTTGAACGCACTGAAGTCCGAAGTCGGAGATTCCCGAGATCCAAGGTCCCAGGTGTTTTGAACGCGGCATCAGCATACCTGGGAAGGCTTGAGACTGAAGACGTCACCCAAGAAGCGATGAGAAGGATCAGTGGAGGCAAATCATGAATGGCAACAATGTAGACCAATCACAGGAAAGTCAGTGACAGGTATCAGTCTTCGATTGGCCAGTCGAAACTGGGTAAAGGGCGGGGCTAGAGACTCGACGTTACGTCGCTCGGAAATGGCACATTACAAGTGATCGGGAAGAGGAGTCGAAAGTTTGTGAAAGATAGTTTGTTGTCTTTAAAATTTTCACAGTCAAATAGGATACATATAATCGAATAATATATTACAGGTGTTGATATAGTGCGAATGTACCTTTTGACTCGGTTGTTCGTTCTAAGGTCGGTCGCGAGATAAATGGTCAAGAAGTTTTGTCGAATTGAACAGAGAAACGACCACGGGAGGGTTTGAACATTTCCATAGGTAGAAACGTTGAAGAAATGACGAATAGAGAAGACGAATATGACTATCTTTTCAAAGGTGAGTGTTTTTACGATACTTTACTAGGACATTGCCATTTTTTTGAGTGTACTAATTTCGACCTACAGTTGGTTCAGCGCCACACCGCGTTCAATGTAATACATTTCATTTGTCCCCGCTTCCGCCCTGTCAAAATTATTCGGACTGTTTTCAGTAGAAATATGTTAACTGTGTAGTAGGCTAATTGATTGCAACAGCACTAAACACTCAGTTAATAAGCACCAAGTAACTATCCATTAAGTGGCATCTGTTGTTTAGTCATCTTGTGGTGGGCCTATGACGCAATCATCAAGAGAGGAAGTATTGGTCAACAGGAGTCATATAGCCCACTGACAATGGCAGGATGACACCTCAAAATACTACATTTACTCAAACGGATTGCCCTAAGGTGACCAGTGTCCACATGGTTTAGCCTTTAAGCACCATTCTGTTTGTAGGGATTCCATTGACCTGGTTCAGTGGTGGGTCACTCTAGGTTTAGAGAAGGCAGTCATCTCCACGATCTGTTCACTTATGAATGAAGATGACCTTGGCCTAATTCATCTAACAGATAGCACAGAGTGAAAGCTTATTGGCCCCTACTCAACATGACTTGTTGAACCTTATGTTCTATGTTGTTTAGTTGTACCTTTCCCAGACTTTTCTGTGCGCATGCACTGTAGCCTATTGTTAGGCCTACATATGAGAATGTGTAGGCCTACATTTAAGAATACAACAACAATTGGTATGTTACAATAATAGTGGATACTTACTGCTCACCTGTACTTACTTACACTAACTACTTCCCTCGTGGGTTGTTTTGTCCTGGACCAAGGGAAATAAAGTGCACAGGGTCCTTTGTTCAAATGTAGAACTGCAAACAAGCATGTGTAGTCAAACTGGAAAGACCTGCATGAATCAAGTGAGTGTGTGTTTGTCTGTCTGTCCCTATACAGAAGGCCTCTGACCGTAGTGAAGATAGATTAGATTACACAGCTAGAACGCACTGCCCCATAGAGCCTAAAGTCAGGACTGTCAGTAGGCCACATAACCAGTAGGTTCCTCCCCCTCCAGTTTCCTGCTTTTAATTGCTTTCTTTACTGCACCCTCAGTGTTTAGGCATGAATCAGTCAGGTGAGTGGTTGAATCACTACTCCCGACTAGGCGCTTGTAAGTGTTGCACAGCAAGTTGACCAGCTTTCTTGTTTAAAGGACTCTTACTGAGTGCTCTCTTTACAAATAACATATGTTCTCTTGTTGATTTGACTTCCAGATAAGATAGGCCTTCTTAAAATAACTTCCTTGTACTGTATTGGGAAATAGAATTAGGATTTTTAAGGAAGCTAGACTACACTTTTTAGGCCTATGCTATGTAGTGATGGCGTTCAAGAATATAACAATTATTGTAGAATGGTTGTATCTTTAGAACTCTGAAATGCAGCCTACACAATACCTTAGCCTAAATTGGTGGTGATATGTTTCTGGTGACAGGTACACTGAAAGTTGCATAATGCTGCTGTTAGTTCCTCTGCCACCGTATTATCACCTTTACCAGTTAGCATGACCTGAAGATAGGCTAGTCTAATGGAATTGTAGTTCAGAGTCCTTCTTGTAAATGACAAGGATGTTCTTGGAACTACATAGTCCCAGTTATCATGTTACTAGCTGATGTGAAGAGTTGCCAATGGATTTCCTGTGGAACAAGTGAACTTTTGTTAGGATTTCCTAGCTTGAGTCAGTCGGCACAATCGTCAATTGGTAGGCAGGTTTCTAACTGTTGTGCCACTGTAGCATTTTCATGTGATGAGGTTCCATGCTTAGCTTGTATGATGTCCTACTCCCACAGAATGTAGGCTATTTGTCAATAAGGCCTCATCAACACACAAGCAATTCCTATTTCCTAATAACAGGGTGGTGAGTTTGCGTTAGGGTTTTCCTCCTGATTCACCTGGATTTCAGTCATTGTAAAATTCTCTTTCCCAACACCCCGCCTTGTGTTTGGAAATGAATGGGTGTCAACGGGAACAGGTGCCAAATGTTTAATTGCTCCATAAGGTCAGGGTTCAGTGGTGGTGCTAAGTGAATAGGCTGAACTACATCATCTTCTTGGTCAATTAAATCAAACTTCGGTCATTCATGACAATACTTAGCCTAGGTGCTACCTCGCAAAGGTCAAAACTTCACGTCATGGGGCTTTGTCTATAGCAAAAAAAAACAAATATTGTTTAACTACAGTCAAGTATAGTCAGGCCCTCTCAGTAGACCGTTAATCACTAACAGAACAGCAGACACATGGTGCAACCCAATCAGGAGCTGTTGTATCTTCTACCACTATTTTGTTTGTCAGGCCTGTTTTACCCCTACTGAGTGTCCATGTTCTTACATTGTTGAAAATATGTTGTTTGTAGACCCCTGTACAGTGGGTAGCGTAATGTATTGTTATTCTGCTGGTGTCTGTCTGACTCATGCCTTTGATCCTCTCTGTGTGCTCCAGTGGTGCTGATTGGGGACTCTGGAGTGGGGAAGAGTAACCTGCTGTCCCGCTTCACCCGCAACGAGTTCAACCTGGAGAGCAAGAGCACCATTGGGGTGGAGTTTGCCACGCGCAGCATCCACGTGGAAGGCAAGACTGTCAAGGCCCAGATCTGGGACACGGCAGGACAGGAGCGCTACAGAGCCATCACCTCAGCGTGAGTATTAACACAGCTCACACGCATAGAGATTTGTTTGTTTTGTGTCTGTCAGGTACCCTTTGACATATTTGCAGTGTTTAGACAAGCGGCCCAATTCTGATCTTTATTTAACTAATTGGTAATTTGACCAATACCCTCAGATCCCTTTTACAAATGAGCTCTGAAAGATCTGATGTGTAAAGGGCTGATGGTATTGGTCAAATGACCAATCGATGGAAAAAATATCAGACTTGGGCTTCCTGTGTAAACCCAGCCATTGAGGATATTTGTGTGTACAGAACATTCCAGCCTACTTATGCTAATTTTCAAATGTTCTCATCTTGTTGACAACTGAGTCCTTTGCTTATGATGTATGCAATAGCATTTCATGTCTGGAACGACAAACTAAATCTACCACTCCATTGACTGAGCCAATGCTCAGCTGTTCTGTTCACCACTGCTCCCAGTAAAACTTATTTCCCTCCTCCTGTCCTCTGTGTAGGTACTACCGTGGGGCAGTGGGGGCTCTGCTGGTGTACGACATCGCCAAGCACCTGACGTATGAAAACGCTGAACGCTGGCTGAAGGAGCTGCAGGACCACGCTGACAGCAACATTGTCATCATGCTAGTGGGAAACAAGAGTGACCTGCGCCACCTCAGGGCTGTGCCCACGGATGAGGCCAAGGCCTTGGCAGGTATCCTCACATGAACTCGTTTTTTTTATAGCCATCTTGTTGTTGATTCTTCCAAAGCATTACAAGCCAAGGGAACAGTACAGGAGAGTTGTTTCTCCCTCAATATTTCTAGCCTTTTCATTAGCGATAGCAGTAGACAAAGCGATACAGCAATCTGAACACAATACCAATGTTTTGGTAAATATGGCCATAATCTCGCTTTCAAAATTGGAATAAGGGCATTTTAAACACATTTCAAAAATAATCTGCGGAAAGTGATGCACCTGAGCCTCGCAGTGGACAAGGGAATGCCTTCCACTGTCTACTTTCCACTTAGGGGCTGCTCTTTGATGTGGAGACAACAGAGCTCCCATCAGACTGCCTCTGTCAGTGGTTAACAGCCCATGGTTCTGAATTCACATCCCCAGCAATAGAAAAAAAGCCAGTCAAGTTGACTCCACTGTGATTTTTAGCTTCACTCCAATGTGACATTTCCATGTTATCACACTTCTCCTTTGTAGCTCTGCATAATGTTTCAAGTGTTTACTTATGACCTTGAGTCTTATTTCCTGCATGGAATACACTTTGACTTGTAAATTGCTCTAGATAAGAGTGTCTGTATATATATATATATGAATGAATGAATGGAATTGTTCTAGAAGACGTCATTGTGTAGAGTAAACAAGCATGCCATGTGAAACCACAGGCTCTTGTTCAATTTCTGCTATTGATTTGTTACTAGGGTTGGCTCATGCAGCACGACTACAAAGGGTCACCGATGACATGCCATTTTTATATTTGCTCTATCAGTTAGTCTACACTGTGGTGGTTGTTGCAAATAGCCTCATTGCTGCTGTATGATGACTGGGTGGCTGTTTTATGAAGTGCCTACTAGTACGGACAATGAATATGACCTGTGAGGTTTTTTTTCTCTCTCCACTTTCACAGAGAAGCATGGACTGTCTTTCCTGGAGACCTCGGCGTTAGACTCCTCTAATGTGGAGCTGGCTTTCCAGACTATTCTCACAGGTTAGTGTACATTATGAACTGGGTGGTTTAGCCCTGACTGCAGATTGGCTGACAGCCGTGGTATATCAGACCGTATACCATGGGTATGACAAAACATTTATTTTTACTGCTCTAATTACATTGGTAACCCGTTTATAATAGCAATAAGGCACCTCCGGGGTTTGTGGTATCTGGCCAGTATGCCACGGCTAAGGGCTGTGTCCATGCACTCTGCATTGTGTCGTGCTTAAGAACAGCCCTTAGCCGTGATATATTGGCCAAATACTACACCCGCTCGGGCCTTATTGCTTAAATATACCATGCTACGCTGCCTACCATATACACTGGGACTGCTTGTGGTTTTTAACAGTGTAATTCGGTAATGATGGAATTGCCCCCGACTCCAATTTTTACTTTTAAATATATGCTAAACAAACACCATTGATTTTAACAAACCATACAATTCTATGCACAGTAACTACATTTAACAATTTATACAGTAAATTATAAAATAACATTTATTGGAAACTGCAGAATTACAGTAATCTCAGTTTTTATTATTACCAAACTTTGTATCTGTGCAGTCCTTCCTGTAAATATGTTTGTCATATTTTCTGTGGAAATAGTTAAAATTAGTCTTTATGCATAGTGTTCTATGCATAAAAAAATCCATGGTTTTTGTTTGGTAAACATTTTTTAAGTGGAATTGCCCCAAAGCAACTTGTGTTCACCCTGTAGTGCACACAGAATCATGCCATCTTGTGAAAGAGCTGGCCTACTCTAACTTAAAAGGCTTAAAAAAGAGTTGCTAGTCCAAGTAAAGGTCTCCTCTTCACACATCTTATTAATGGCCATACCAAACGTTTCTTTAATATATATATATATATATATATATTTATTTAAAAAATGATTTGTAGTCCATTTGTTCAGTGGTGGCTCATCATCCGCCAATAGATGGCAGCAAAGTTCAGGTTATTACGAGGCCTCTACTGTAAGATTACTCTGCAGTAAATTGAACAGTACCTGACATTTAAGGTCAAAAGCATCTGTAATTGGCACACTCAGACAATGACACTTTGTGTGAGCCTCAATCAGATCTGCTGTTTGCCAGGAAATGACTAAAGCATTTTTTTGGCCAGGTTGCAAAATGTACATTGAAATATAAGTGTGAGCTATCAAATTTGATTAGTTACATGCGCCGAATACAACAGGTGTAGGTAGACCTTACAGTGAAATGCTTACTTACAAGCCTCTAACCAACAATGCAGTTAAATAAAAGTAACAAGTAGTTAAAGAGCAGCAGTAAAATAACAATAGCGAGACTATATACAGGAGCTACTGGTACAGAGTCGATGTGTGGGGGCACCGGTTAGTCGAGGTAATATGTAGGTAGAGTTATTAAAGTGACTATGCATAGATGATGATAATAATAATAATAGAGTGGGGGGGGTCAATGCAAATAGTCTGGGTATCCATTTGATTGGATGTTCAGGAGTCTAATGGCTTGGGGATAGAAGCTGTTTAGAAGCCTCTTGGACCTAGACTTGGCGATCTGGTACTGCTTGCCGTGCGGTAGCAGAGAGAACAGTCTATGACTAGGGTGGCTGGAGTCATTGACCATTTTTAGGGACTTCCTCTGACACCACCAGGTATAGAGGTCCTGGATGGCAGGAAGCTTGGCCCCAGTGATGTACTGGGCCATACGCACTACCCTCTGTAGCGCCTTACGGTGGGATGCCGAGCAGTTGCCATACCAGGCAGTGATGCAACCAGTGCCCTCAATGGTGCAGCTGTATAACATTTTGAGGATCTGAGGACCCATGACAAATCTTCTGTCTCCTGAGGGGGGAATAGGTTTTGTCGGGCCCTCTTCACAACTTGATGTGCTTGGACCATGTTAGTTTGTTGATGTGGACACCAAGGAATTTGAAGCTCTCAACCTGCTCCACTACAGCCCAATTGATGAGAATGGGGGCGTGCTCGGTCTGCTTTTTCCTGTAGTCCACAATCCTCTCCTTTGTCTTGATCATGTTGAGGGAGAGGTTGTTGTCCTGGCACCACATGGTTAGGTCTCTGACCTCCCTACAGGCTGTCTTGTCGTTGTTCAGGCCTACCACTGTTGTCATAGCCAAACTTAATGATGGTGCTGGAGTCGTGCCTGGCCGTGCAGTCATGAGTGAACAGGGCATACAGGAGGGTCTGAGCACACACCCCTGAGGGGCCCCTGTGTTGAGGATCAGCGTGGTGCATGTCTTGGTACCTATCCTTACCACCTGGGGGCTGTCAGGAAGTTCAGGATCCAGTTGCAGAGGGAGGTGTTTCGTCCCAGGGTCCTTTGATGAGCTTTGAGGGCACTATGGTGTTGAACGCTGAGCTGTAGTCAATG